>NW_009697310.1:4486-76110 GCF_000703405.1 Apaloderma vittatum | reverse complement strand
GGAATGTGTTGTTTTGCCTTCCCTTGTTTGTTAAGTGTAGTTATTTCAGTACCTTATTTACAAATAAAAAGTGAGGTACCTTTTGAGTCATGTGATGTTCCTGGCTCCTTAACCTGAGGCTTATCTGACAGCAGGTAAACCAGCAATTGCAGCTATAAGTAGTTCGGCTACTTGGTAATCGGCTCTTGGCTCTTTTATTCCAGGAGAGAAGCAGGAAGACGAGAAGAAATCAGATTTCAAGGTTGGTCTTTTCCCCTTCCTTTTCAGGTATGAGGACGTTAAAAGTGGGAGAGCTGGAAGTGCTGATTTGATCAGATGGGGAGGCTCAAGTAAATATACAAACACCTCCTGTGTCTTCCTGTATATCTGAGTTAATTTTTTGCCAATGTCACAGGTCTGACTTTACAGTGGGCAAAGGACACGAGCAGCAGCCCCAGCTGGACCCACCAGCTCCAAGGCAAAGGATGCTTTGGTGTCCTTTTTATCCCAGACTTGGGACTGTCTCCTCGGTGGCTGCTGATCCTGCAGGGATTGCCACTGGCACCAGCTTGAAACAGCTGCAGAGTGTTCCAAAGTGTGGTCAGCCCTGCAAATCCCCAAAACGAACTGAACTGCACCCAAAGCCTGGGACAGGCTGCCAGACCTGTCTCGCTTTGAGCCACGCACAGAGCGTGGACAAAACCTGTCAAGCAGGAAAACTGGGAATCTGCCTCTGGGGGATCACCAAAAGGGAATTAACTGATTAACTAATTGCTAAAACCGGCATGGTGATGGCCCTTTCTATAGTTTATTGTTGAAAATGAGAAATGTGCTCTAGGAGAATGAATAGGCAGATAAATGTATTGCAATACTATGTTTTGTTACCAAATAATCTCATCTTAGACAACCACAAAAAGGTGGTATAGACACCTCCACATCACGCTCCGAGTGACTCTAAAATATGTACAGACACATGGAAGGGCCAACACAAGGAAGTTTGTATCGAGCTTATGTGGGATCACCTCTGCACAAAGGGGCCTGGTGTAGGAGTTGGTGTTGCAGAGGAGGAAAAAGCATCATCTAAATCTATCATGGTCAAAGAAATCAATGTCAGCCTTAAATAACATGGGAGAGGGAATTAGCATTAGGTTGAGTAAACTGAACGAGATGAAATTATGCATCAGCGCGGAATAAAACTGCATGCACTCTTTTTTTCCTTTAGAGTGTTAGTGGGACATCAAGGTGGAATTAAAATGTTTTAAATGTCAGTGCCTTGCATCTCCTAGATCCCACTGGGAGTTTTCCAATCATCAAATACCCAGCCATAATGAATGCACTTAAATTTCCACTGCAGTTTGCAGCTATTTCTCTCTGGTTGATAACGCTGTCGGATATCTTTTCCGCAAAGTGTGTCATAAACACAAGAAACGGAGCAAACGCTTCTGAGACGATTTCCTGCCACTCCACCGGCACATAGCTGTTGGCAATAAGGTTGATGTTTCTAATGCATTTTGCTTTGCGCTGCAGTTGTGCCATAAGATTAGCAAAACTCTTGATGCTGAGTTTTGCTTGACGGTGCCTTTCGGCAGCGCCGCTCGCTTCTGTCGGGGAGGCCGTGTGCTTTCCAGGTGGAGGAAGCCCCTCCTGGGCGATGGAGCCTGTTGGCAGTTAACCCTTGGTCACAGCTCATCAAGGCAAGCGCTTTTGCACTTAGAGTTATTAATCTAACGTGCCTGACATATCGCTGCTTGAAGCCGAGCACTGAGGAGTGGCTATTCCTTCTTCTTCTTCGGCTTCCTCAAAACACACAAGTTGTGCTCAGCTTCCTCCCTTCTTCCCACACTTTTCTCTCTCCCAAGTGCCAACTGAATCCCCAAGAGATGGGCTTTGGAACCAATGAAGTTAATCATTAGCTGCTGTACCAGTGGGGCTGATGCTGTAGGTGACTAAGCTTGTTGATGTGTGTGAACCCACAGTAGTGGTTGGTTAAATCTTTGCATTCTTCTCATTTCAGAGATTTGTTTCTGGTCAGCATTTGTGCTCAGGTCTTTGGCTCCCAGAGAAGTCAGACTGCTCGTCTTAGACTGCTCCAGGCTCCTTGACCTCCTCAACTTTTCAATCTTTGCATAAGCATCTCTGCACTTCCACTATCACTAGCATACCTGGTTTAGTGGGAAATGGCAGGAAAACATTGCATTTCTAAGAATTCTGAAATACAAAGTTCCCAGACTTTCCCATTTGTAAAACACTTAAAAGGCTTTTCTTCCCTTTCCACACCTGTTTTTCTCTGGCAGAAACATGCTTGTTAGGCAGCAATTTTCCTTCCATGCTTTTAAAGTGACTAATGTTATTTTGGATGTATTTTCCTCTGAAAATCCTTTCGGTCACTATGGAATTACACAAAGCAGCTTTCTGAAGAAAAAAAATTACCTGAAGAATTTTCCATGGAGAGGTGTGTGTGTATTCGCAGGCAAGGGTGCGTGCTGTGGGCAGGGAATGCGGGGGCCTCCCTCCTTGAACCAAAGCAATTTTACTTTGTACCTAGCAGAGGGGAACACTGGTGCAAAGCTGCAGCGAGAAGGAAATCAGGCAGAAGTGTGGAAAAAAAAAGAGCCTGGGTACCCAATTCCTCCTTTCACGGTGCCATGCAGAGAAGCTGCATCAATTGATCGTCTAGTGATGGCGCTGAATTACCACCTCACTGACAAATAATGGACAAATCAGGTCTTGATACTCCCTCCAGGTCATCTTAGACCTACTTTGCACCACTTGCCCTGCTCTTGTTTCCTCTGCTTTTTTAGCCCTGTTCCCAGAGTTTCTCTGATACAAGAAATGGTTTTCCCTCACTTCTCTCACCCAAGGTAGATGAGGTCAAGGAGCCCAGAGGGAGGGAGGGATGGGTCTTGTAGACCAAGAGAGAAAGGCAGAAGGAATGACTCTGGATAGTCCAGTGGCCCTTCATTTCTGTGTAGAATAAATATTAACGTCAATAATTAACAATTTATTTATTTACTTACTTTTATATCTCGACCCTATGGCTTTTCATTGCCTGCTCTCTACTAGCCTTGATGAACTTTTAGAACTTGGGCTGGGGAAGAAAAAGTCTAGATTCTGTTTTCAAATAAGTACATCGTTCTGCAATGCTGAAAATACCGTGGATTCAGTTTCTTTTTCAAATTAGACTACAATGACAGAGTTTCCAGCACACAGCTTCCCGCTGTTGTTGATGACTTCTAGACTCATGATAGCGACCTGTGCCAGTCCGCAGCGGAATTTACATCTCGGATGTATTCCTGCATTTGTGTTCATCTCGAACCATCGTTGGGTTTTGTACTGTCAAATCAAACCAGGGCATGCACTCAGGGACAAACAGTGGAATTTGACTAATCTAGGATCGTTTCATTGGAACAGCTGTATAGAAATGAGACATGAAGTGTAAGGGATTGATGTGCTTGCCAATACTGATGCATGTATTTCTGATTCCTCCCTGTCAAGAGCGATTCTTTCAAACGGGGCAGGGTGGACAAGGATGATGAGGGGAAAGTAAATTCTTTCCTACCTCCCAAAAGCCTGATAGACCAAACCAAGTTGGCTTAGCTTAGAAAGAATGATGCAGCAAATGCAGGTGTTTCCTTCTTACAAATTTAACCATAAAGAAATTTCCAAGAGAATAAAAAACATAGGAGGAAATTATAATATTTGTAATAAAAATAATTTTGTATATGCTTATTCAGGAAAGGGGAGTATGGTTTCTAATCACAGGTGGTGGAAATTGTCAAATGCTCTTCCATTAGGAGTAGTGTGGAAGAAACTACAAGATTATGCTTAATCAAGCCATGAGTGAAACATTATATAATGATTTCCTATAAAAGTAGAGGTCTGGATATGATGAGCAAGAAGTCTTAAGAAATTTTGCTCTGAAAAAAAATCTAGTTCTGTTAAACAACATGTTCAGAAGGAAAAAAGTGGGCAGAATCCATCAGCCTGCTCCACCAACAGATGCCTTTGGAATTAGTACAGTTAGTAGGTCTTCTAGGTTAATTAAACTGTGTTTTTGTCAGCTAAGCAATACTGAAGAATCTCAGGAAACTGAGATGCTACATTTCTAATAAAATAAACCAATATCCTCAGCTTTATGTTAATCCATATATTTGAGAACAAACAGAAAGGGAGACACTAAAAAATACATAATTTAAAAGTACCATGAAAATGATATTTTAAAGTTTTGTAGGTATCCTTACCAATAAAGATTGAGGATACTTTCTGAATTCCTTTCCAGTGTGATATCAACTTCCCCTACTGGGACCATCAAAAGCTTCACGACTGTTAATCTCACAGTGTGAATAGAGGGTGAAGGCTTTGCATGCACTACACACAACCTGAAATAAAACAGTTATTGCCTTCACTTATACACTATTCTTAAAAAGGCAAATGTACTGCGTAAGCTGGGAAGGCTTCCAACCACATTTTTAGAAAAATGAGATATTTTAGGTGGTCTCCACTAGGTAGCATTATTCATAATGCAAATGACAGTATTCCATAGTCCCATATATCAATATGCATTGGCATAAGGCAACTGTTTCTGAGATCACTGCTTCATCAAACGACAATGGAAATTAAATGTTGAACTTAGTTTTCTGCCAGTTCCTCCTGCCATGATGCCTAACTGTGAAATATACCCTGCACACAACTTTTTGGCTGAACCAACTGCTAATCAATTTATGTTCTCGATCACGAGTATTCCTTGTACTTGGCATCTTTACCTTGATATATGTGCATGGGATAATTGAGTCAGATTTCTCTCATCAGGGTGAACCAGGGCAGCTTTTTATCTTTTGAGACGCTGCACAGCTGAAAAGCTTTTACTGGTTTTGCTGGTCAAAAAAAGAGCAGAACCACGTGTAAAACTGCTTTTATAGTTTTTGAAAGCTCTTGTTGCCTAGAAGACAAGTTCTGTTTGATTACTCTGAATGTTTTCCATGTTTCTGCGATGTGATTGAAGAGGAATTCAAAATCAAGAGGATGTGAAATAACAACAAACTTTTTAATTGGACTTATCTTTCTGCAGCCACTTGCAACACATTAACCATTTTTGGCTGCTTTTGAAGAAAAACGGACATTTTTACTGAGTTGTTTAAGTTTTTGTTTTGTTTTTGAGAGTTAAACAACCACCTCTGAATCCATTAGTGTCTGTATTGCTAGATTCAGGAATCTTCATCTGTGTGAAACTTGCTTGACAATTTTTTTGAGTTGGCTACGTTTACTGGAAAATGAGTCGTGTACCATTTATTTGAACATCTGCATGCATGCATGGTATGACTTAAATCTTTAAGACAGAGTTCACCTGGGATTTAAAGAATCTTTCTGATGCTGCATGCCATTCATTCAGACATAAGAACAGTTTTCAATTTACAAGGGAAAACCATGCTCTACCTGCCTTGCAGAGTTTCAGACTCACTGAATGGTTTAAAAGAAAAATTGTCTTTGATTTACGAGCAATCATAAGTAGCACAGATTCTTTCCTTGAGACTTTTCTACGGGGTGTAGCCACACCGAGATTAAGCTTCCCTGAGAGTCTCGTGGGTGCTACTGCAAGTTAAGGCACATGGGTTCAGGAGCCTGACTTAAAGCGAGCAAGAGCAAATATTTATTGCAATAGAGAACTGTAGAATTTTTACTGAGTAAGCTAGTGCTTTTTACATTATGCCGGCGATTTTAAGTGACAAAAATCAGTCCCAGCAGCAAGTCTTGGGACACTCTGTATTGACCTCACTGTATGTTGAGAATTAGACCATTTTTATTCCCCTTTGCTTTGTCTGCTGGAAAGAGTCCAGCGCAGCCATAGAGATGATGCAGGGAGTGGAACATCTCCCTGGTGAGGAAAGGCTGAAGGAGCTGGGGCTCTTCAGTTTGGAGAAGAGGAGCCTGAGGGGTGACCTCGTTAATGTTCATAAATACGTCAAGGGGGAGCATCAGGAGGACGGAGCCAGGCTCTTCTCAGAGATGTCCAATGACAGGACAAGGGGCAATGGGTAGAAGCTGGAACATAGGAGGTTCCACAAAAATATTAGGAAAAACATTTTCCCTGTGAGGCTGACAGAGCCCTGGCACAGGCTGCCCAGAGAGGTCGTGGGGTCTCCTTCTCTGGAGACATTCAAAACCCATCTGGATGTTTTCCTGTGTGACCTACTGTAGGTGATCCTGCTCTGGCAGGGGGGATGGACTGGATGATCTTTTGAGGTCCCTTCCAACCCCTGACATTCTGTGATTCTATCTAACAAAGTTTTAATCCAGGGTAGAAGTTTACCTTTTATCCTGCAGTTTTCAAATTTCCATAATAGGCTTTGGTGATGGATTGTGCCATAAGATTTCTAAACTCACATCTGAACCACCTCCTTAGGTTTGCTTTTGTCCTCTGTTAACATTTTGCTATCACTGAACAGATCTACGGGGCAGGATTTTTAGAGTTTCCAAACAAGGGAGGATTTTTCTCTATTTCACGACTTTGTAAATGTTCTGCAGTTTTATATTCACATTTATCACCTCAATGGACATCCTGGACCTGGCATAGTAGTAGTTGCTCCTCAGCTGGTTTAGTTTTGTGTTGTCTTGTCTCTTAAGTCACAAAACTCTAAAACTGTTATTATATCATTACCTAGTTTAAGTTTCAGGATCCAGCTTTGAATCTTAGCCCAGTTTTCTTTACGTTATCTCATGTACATCTAGCAGGTGGTGGGTTCAAAAGCAAACTGAAAGGAGCAGTTTTTCACAGCTCATGTGCTTATGGAATGGATCTTGTCGCCAGATGCTCTGGATGCCAAATCTTTACAAGGTCGCAAGAAGTGACTGGACAAATTCAAGAAAGAACAACCTCTGTGTGGCAATAAGACACAAACTCATCACCTATTATTGAGACTCGTTTTTTTGCTGGTTGGGAAGCTTTACCTGTATCAGTATCTGTTGAGCCTGCTCTTCTACTTTGCTTTTGCAAACTTCGCTGAAATATACTGATTTAGCTTTAGTAAGACTCTGCGTGGCCATTCTTACACATTCTTATGTAAAATTTCTGTTATTTAATGGAAGATGTTATTATTTCTCTGCAATTAACATACCTCTTTTGTCATGCATAGTGAGAAACTAATTTCAGTCATACCACTGTGTGCGGTGATCAGTAGAAAAAAAATAAGGCTGCTTAGTTTAGCGTTGATTTACTTAGAAAATGTGCAATGGGGAACCTAGAAAAAAAAAAGTCTATTTAGAAATTAGCATGAAAAACAAATAGCTCAGGTATAAACTATCAAGAAGAGTTACTGCAAGATTTTGGGTTAGTCCAGCAGGCCAGAGGCACTTGTAAGACTCACAGGGTTAGTCTAGAGCAAGTAGTATTGAGGTTCCAACTGCAGATGGACACGGTGTCCAATATCTTCACCAATCTCTACTCACTCAAGGCATCCTTCGAGCTCTCTCCTTCGTACACTCCTGATTTTTGAAGTATTATCTAGTTTTGAAAAACTGAAATGTTCTATGCCAGGGTAGGAGCGAGATGAAGTAGTGCAAGTGAGCTGCAGTGATGAACATGTCCGGATGGTTTGCTGGGAATTGCACCAAGCACACCACCAGTTGTCGGGTCAGTTTTGCAGCGTTCGCGTCCTGAGCCTGTGCAGATAGATTATTTATTTTCGTGCCTGAATTTCACAGCTGGCAAATGCTGCCAGTGGTTTACAAAGTGAGACAAAGTCCTGGGAGCTGTGCAATCAAAAGGAAAATGAGTCTGAGGGACTTGATTTCTTTCTGGTTTTCGAGGATTTTAGGGTCTTCCCAGACGAATAACAGCCGTCAGAGGAGCGCAGTAGCGTAGCTCTGTGGTGATGCACATTGCTTAAGGGCAACAGCACAACCTGGTGGTTTATGGTTATTCTAATGCATCACATCAGGTATCTGCACAAGAAAACTCAGGACTTTCCCTTCCCCAGAAATTAGCTGCACGGAAGTGAAACTGTTTTTCATTAATTCATCTGTAAAATACCATTTTACCTGAGGTTTTCAGAATAAAGCAAGTTGACTGCAAGGGCATATGCAAAATATAAATTAATAGGTCCTTTCCAACATCTATGATTCCGAAACCTCAAGGTGTCGTTGTGATGAGCCATTTCATGTGGTTTGGTGCTGGATGTGTCTGAATTTTTGTGCCAAGATAATAGGTAGCAGCATATACTAAAAAGAAAAGCCTGTAATATGCACTATGCAAAATTTGGAAAAGAAAACAAAAGTGTGTGAAGAGGAAAACACAAGTTTATCTTGCTTGCTTTTCCTATTACGTTGAAGCCAAGTAAAGTATATATATTTGCATAGACTGAATATTCAAACACCAATTATAATATTTATTCTCTTTTTTCTGTGTCTTCAGGGTATGTGACATTGGTCAGAGTGCATCTTCTGACGCAGCAGTGAAATGAATTGGGTGCCAAATTTGCTCAGACAGATTTTTCAAATAAAATTAACTACATTTTTCTATTTTCCTTGACTCTGAAGACAGGGCTATGTTATTACTAGTACTGCAGCTGGCACTGGTGCGGCTGCTGAACAAAACTCGTGCAAACTCTACGTTCAGTTCATTTATTGATTATAGAGAATGGGACAAAAAGCCACTGGCTGTAACGAGAAATGCAGTGCCAGCCCAGTGCTGGGGCTGGTCCTTTCTGCAGGCTGAGCCTTTTCCATCTTCAGGCTGTGTCTGAAACACAGATTCTTCAGTCCTGCTTAACTTGATAGAAAGAACTTTTGATTTCAGCCTGTGTGGGTTTGCACCTGAGGGAAAAGATATGTTAAGAGACACTGAGACACTGGAAGTCTGAAGTGCTTTGAGCCAAAGTGTAGCATTGTCTTCATGCAGTGTAGATTTCTGTAGGACTGTCACCACAAACAAATGCTACGGCGTCTCATTGCTTCATATTTACTTTAGCAGTGGCTTAAGTATGGTTTACAGTCTTGGTCCAAGAAAGCACTTTAGTCCACATGGAAGTATGATTAATGCATTTAAGCTTAGACTTAAGCTCACACTTAAGTTTCATTTATTTTATTGCTATCAAATATAAATGAAATGCCAAGTGTGCTGAAATCTATGAAAATGCTTATTATTATGCTTCAGTTTATCATAGAGGAAATATGTCATTACATAAATAGGACAAAATACTCAGAAGACCAGTGAAGACATTTTTGAGAAACTGTACAAAGAGCTTTTGGAAAGGGAAGAAAGAAAGAGAGAGAGGAAGAGAGGGAGGAAGAGAGGGAGGAAGAGAGGGAGGAAGAGAGAGAGGAAGAGAAGGAAGAGAAGGGAGAGAAGGAAGAGAAGGAAGAGAAGGAAGGAAGGAAGGAAGGAAGGAAGGAAGGAAGGAAAAAAAATATTTTGTTATTTCTTTCTCTGAATTGGAGGACAAAATGGTCAAAGACCAAATCCTGTTGCTCACAACCTTTCCCTAAAATCCACTGAAACACAGGGACGTTCCTGCATCCTTGCATCTCGCTGGAGAGCACCATAGATTCACAGAATCATAGAATGGTTTAAGGTTGGAAGGGACCTTGAAGATGATCTCGATCCTGCTGCGGGCAGGGACACCTCTCTCCCACTGGCCCAGGTTGCTCCAAGCCCCATCCAGCCTGGCCATGAACACTTCCAGGGATGGGGCATCTACAACCTCTTTGGGCAACCTGTTCCACTGCCTCACCACTCTCATGGTGAAGAATTTTTTCCTTTTATCTAACCTAAATCTACCCTCTTGCAGTTTCAGGCCGTTGCCCATTGTCCTATCACTACAGATACGAGAAGTCTATTCCGCTGGTAACTGAGAACATAAACATGTCCAAGATAAAATGCTTTTGTGCCAGCTTCCCACACTGCTCGTGGGATCCTCCACTCTGCTCTCCCTTAGTGTTTGCCAGCATTATTCTGTATTTTCATGGCAGCACAAAGAATTTGTCAGCAGTGCCTTAATACTCTATTTAGGGACATCTGCCAATCTTGACAGTCGAGCATCAAACACCTTCTCAGAGAATAAGCACGTACCCCTTTACCCACATTAAGTGAACGGAACATAGAGACGGTCTGTATTGTTTCACAGTGCGCTCTGTGCCGCCAAAGTGGACATTGTATCAGCATTTACAGTAAATTGAGAGGGTAAATCATCTCTCACTCAGAGGAGTAACAGTTCTGTAGTACAAACTCCATGTGTTCCCATACGTGTCCACCAAAATGTGTTCTCTTTGCTGCAAACTTTGAATTAAATTATTTAGGTCAGCTTAAATTTGGAAAGCAACAAAGTGAACACCACTTTTGGCTCGTTTACATGTCTGTGATTATTGCACAATGGTTTGCTTCCTAAATGAAAGTGATGTGAGCAGTCTGCCAGCAAAATGAGCAACAACATTTTTTGTTATGGTTTTGAAAAGCTGGTTGTAACACTCGGTCATTATCCCCAGAACAGGTGGACACCAGGAAAATGAAAATTCAGGTTACTTTTAGTGTACGCTGGATCTGTGGGTGCTCAAGCTTGGAATTTCACAGTTTTCCTTCAAACTAAATGGCATTTTGAGTCGTTGCCTAATGGTTTTCCTATAGACTGCCGCAGACGTGAGTGGCACACTTTGGCACCGCACAGCTTCAGAGCTGTGAGGGCTGCTCTATCAATATCCATGATCCGGTGATTAAGGACAGCCTAATAGTATGCCTTGTCAGGATATGGAGTATCGCATTCAGAGTCATTAATAGCTCTCTCCTGCGCACTGACACAATGTAATACAGCAGCTGTCCCATGGAGAAACTCTTATGGCGTCCTGTCAAAAGTGGATGTGCTGATAACTGTGGCAGGCACCCGCGTATCACATCGGGATGGCACCAGTGTCTTTCCTGCCACCGGCACTATGGTGATGCCAGACAGCTTGTACATTGTGCTAAACCCCCGTGCGTTAACAGCTCCATTTTTACTGGCATTCTCTCGCCTGCCATGCCAAAGATTTATAGTAAATGAGTTAATGCGAGCCAAGATCAGGCTTATTTCATGTGACTTTGAGGCACCATGGGGACAACGGGAGCTAGAGGCAGATGCTCGCACTCCGAGGCTGGACGGCTTGTTTTCGCTGCCTGCCCTCATCCCACCTCTTTTTTCCACTGCTGTTGAGATACCAGCTCCTGCCAAAAACTCCAGACTTCCATTTCTGGCTGAGCCCATCTCAGACAAACACCTCTCTGTTCTTCAGTGCATGGGAAGAAGCTTCCCATAAACATTTCTCCACAACTTTGTCACCTCCTATTGCCTTACGGTCATGTGGATATAGGCTGTATGTGCTGCCAAATGTTGCTTTGTGTTTTTCAGAGTGTGTGTCCCATCTTTCTGCTTCTACCAGATGCCACTTATCTTAAATTGAAAGCCCTTTTTTTCACTAAGACTGCTCATAGCTGATCTCCTTGCACAACCCATTACGTGGAAAATCCTGATCATAACTGAAATGTGAGGACCCAGCACAGCTTTTGGAGAGAAAGGTTTGCTTGATATAAATGTACAATAAAATTTCCCTATAATCAATTCAAAGATATCTTAGCAAAGATACTTAACCCAGTATTGGGGCAGAGGAAACACTTTCTAAGTGCCACAAGTTAGTAAATGAAAGTTGTTCTTTAGGTGTTTGCTACATCAAATGCTGGTTAGTATCACTAGACTGGACATCCCTGGAAACATCCAAGACCAGGAACACTTTCTAAGTGCCACAAGTTAGTAAATGAAAGTTGTTCTTTAGGTGTTTGCTACATCAAATGCTGGGACATCCCTGGAAACATTCAAGACCAGGTTGGATGGGGCTCTGAGCAACCTGATCTAGTTGAAGATGTGCCTGATCCCTGCAAGGGGGTGGACTAGATGACCTTAAAGGTCCCTTCCAACCCAAAACATTCTATGGTTCTATCACATTCCATGATTCTATCACATTCCCTGTGCTGGCACTACCGTTCCCGGTGGGTATTTGAGGTTTTATGATGCTTGGAGAATCTCACACCCATTGCTCAAGTGAGGTTGTTGGCCTTAGCTGACTGTGTTTTCCTCACTCAGAATCTTTGTGTAAGGAGGAGGAGGTAGTAAGTCTTTCAGCCACTTTATTTAATAAATATCATCTGATGCACAGGAAGCGCTTCTGTAGCCTCTGCTGTGGAATCTGTGTGTGTAATGGAAATGGCTGAGCTGGAAAATCTTTTAATACCGCTAAACTCTTGGGCTCCTGGCTGATATTTTGGCTCAGGTGTAGCATACCGGACAGCCCTTCGATAGCTCATCCCATAGTAATCCCATATCCTGAATGTCAGATGTACTGGAGGAAGAGCTTGAAAATCCCTCCGACCGCTTAAGGCAGGGGCAGTCTTCACCCCACATTGCTCAGGGGGGAAAAGCTCTTAGTCCACGGAACAGATGCCAAAGCCACGTAACCAGAGCTTGGAGCTCCTTACCTATATTGATCTTATTGGCTTTTTATTCAATCATACAAAATAGAAGCTTATTTATATTTACCCTGACACGGTTGTGAAGGCTGTTAGGTACTGGCCGTGCACGTTCCCATTTTCTGCTTGCTAACCGGATGGTCTCTGGGTTTATTTGCGGAGACATGTCTGAATGCACACATTGGGTCAGGGAGGCACCTGCAGACACCTCGTGGCTGCAATAGCAGCTTGAGTAGCTTGGTGAGAGCAATTAAAGACCCACTTGAGAGGATCGGATGGTGTGCACAATGCAGGACTTCTTCTTATTTTTATTCTATTTTTTTCTTTTCTTTTTTTCCCTGCCTAGTTTGGAGAAGCTCTAGACTGATCCCATAGACTGAATCGTACTTCCCATGCATCAGGTGCTTTGCACAAACCAAATTCCTACTGTCCAGCCACATATCACTGAAACTTCTGTCTCAGCATTAGCTTAAAAATCATTTGCATGGTGACACACTGGGATCACTTAAAGCCCAAAAGGACAATAATTTTCGAAGCATAGAAAAGAGCTGGATCTGCTCACTTACATTCCCTTTGGTCAAACATCTTGTTTTCGGTCTGTTCTGGTATAATTATCTCAGCAACATCTGATAAATTTTACTCCTTGCCCATCTTCTCTTGAAATAGCTTCCAGGTTTCTCTGAAAAGCCCGTTTTCCTATTTCACGCACCAATACTTAATTCTTGCACAGATTTTTATTGATTGTTTTTCTTCCTGTTATTTTATTTTAGTGTTTTATGGTTGTGGTTAACATTTATTAGAAAAACCAGTTTTCATGCTCTGCGTGTAAGAGCATAGCTGCACAATTTTTGGCAACACGGTGAATACCTGACCAAAACTTGGGGGGGGCTGGAGGAATAAAAGGAGGAGGAGAGAAAAGGCAGCATAAGAGAGTTAGTAAATTGCTTTTCACTTTTCACATTGTTAAGTCCTAAATGCCGTTTCAGTGGGGAGGACAGTTCATATTTGATATAAGTACGAGTGTGCTCAGGGAGGCAACACCACAAGCACTTGCATTTCTTTGTGCGACATTCAAAATCTTCACTGTTTGCATCAGCTGGAGACAAGATTTTTTTTTGCATGAACACGAAAATTAAAATCACTTGAGTGTTTTCACCGAGCAAGTCTTAAGCCAGTGCACTTTATTCCTCCAGCAGCACTGGGAAACAGACTGACATTTTATTAAAGCCGTGTTCCTGCAGGATAGGTGCTGAAGGGCAAACTACGTAAAACCCATTTACCAGTGCCTACCTACCCGTGGGTTTTCTTCAGTGCTGTGGCAAAAATGAAGGCAATTGGTTTTGTGCCATGATAGTCTATCTGAATCCACCTCCTTCTGAATCCCCCTCCAGGTCAAATCCTCACTCCATCCTTTATTATGATTACTCTGCACAGAAGATTTGCAGCTGGGGTGGTGGCTCCAGCAAGGGGCACTGGCAGCTCCTGGGCAAGCTGCTCTGAAGTGGTTTTTCCTCCCCGTGGTACGTTGTCCAACTCAGGAGTGTTCTGCAGTACCTTCTTCTGGTTAGTGCCTGTGGTGACTTTTAGAAAATGCAGCCTCTGAATCCCAAGGGGCTGACTTCTGTTTGCTCTGGAAGATGGATGGAAATGTTGCTCTTATTTAAGAGTACCATCAAAACCGTCTTCTGTTTTTGGTAATGTGTTGAGAGGAACGCTACCACACCGCAGCTATAAAACCAGTCGGCTTAAAACAAACCAAGAAGGATGGTGTTTGAAAGTTCTGGGTGTCTGAATGCAATTCAGTCTTATTTATGAACTTGGGCACATTTTTCAACTTCCCAGTATCCTTCGTCTGACAACTTAAACAGAAAGTCTTTCAGGTTATGGACTGCCTTTGTACATTTTGTACCGAACCTCCCTTCAGGCAAAAGTGAGAGAATGAGTAGAGAATCCTAACATTCCTGCAGCCGCTAAAAATGCCTCCTCTCCCCAGACGAGGTCCGCAAGGTCTGCCCGTGGTGTCATGTTCTCTATCAGTGCGCTCAAGTTTCAACCTGCTACAACTCCTGCTAAGGGAAAACACGCTTACGGACTGTTTTCGGTGTTAAAATGCTGCTGCTTGTTAGGAGGAAAGGGACTGGGAAAAGTCAAGCTTGCTGCAGGCTTGTGTGATTTCCTTCGTGCAAACAAAAGCGAGAGGAAGAAAAGTTAAGTTTATGGGATGGGTTAATCCATCAGGAATCTGCACAGGGCAGAACAGTTATGAGCAGAATGTACTGTTAATAAACTAATTAAGGTTACCAATGAAGAATTCTAATTCTTTCATAAAATAATGTTTCCTAAGAGTAATACATGATTAATGTTTTAAGGACACCGCTGGACATTAGCATTTTGACTTGTATCGTTGAACTTCACATCAAGCATCATATTTTGAACCTCCTATTACCTTCAAGTGAATGTTATGTACTTAACACATAGACACACAGCAAGACCTGTGGGAGTCTCCTGTGCTTTACCCCTTAGCCATCTGCTCTGACATCTGTTTTTCAAGCAGACAACATGGTGATGAACTACCCAATATTCACCAATCATGGCATCTTCCCGAAAAAGTTGCTTATAATAAGATTTCCATAATAACACTTGCACATCCACAGAAAGAAGGGGCCTTCTGTTAAAAAGTCCCTCAGCCTGACAAGTCTCCTTCTCCGATGGGACAACAGTGCTCGGAAGTGCCGGAGCTTCCCAAAGTGTCATGGTCCCCGGGGATGACCCTGCGGCAGAGGATGCCATGTGCCTACAGGCAGCCGTAACAAAACAAGCACAAACTCTTCCAGGGCCGTCTGCTTATCCCAAAGTTTATATTTTCTTTCATGAAACACAGAGGCAAAGAGATCAAAAAAGCTGTGAATTGTAGAAAACAAAGGCAAAATGGCTCCAGAATATTTTTATTTTTGTCCTGATGTATTCATAGCAAAGAAAATAAAAGATGTGACTTGATGTTGACCAACATCAATGCTGCCTTCCTCCTACTTGAGCAAAGCTGTTGGAAAGGTGCAGCCCAGGTGCCCTTGTTGCCCGTGGGCTGTAGTAACCTCTCAAATCTCCTCTCCCACAGGCTCCAGACTCACAAAGAGTAACTACAGGGCACCAGTGGGCCTGAAGCTTTATCTCATCACAAACACCTAATTATTTCCACCAAAATCCGTAGCTGCGACCCACGCAGGTGCTGTGACCCGTTTATTGGAGAGTGGACTGAGGAATAGTAAACTTTTTCCCTCTAGAATTTCCCAACTGCAGGTCCCAGCAGGTCCTGCTGTAAGGCTCCATTCTTTCACTCCTATTTTCAGCTCACTGGATGAAATTGAAACCTGAAAATTGCAGAGGCTTAAGCTAAACCTTTGAACGTCTCTATGGCATTTTTCCTGAGAGATGTGTATCACTTGTGGATGAAGACACTGAAATATGGAGAATTATATTAGTGCTAATGCCTAAAATAAAAGGGTGAGAACTGGGGATTGGGAAGAGTTCCCACCTTTCAGATACAAATTCTACTTAACAGATTCAGACAAGCTCATTTATCCATCAATCTTCTTATTCACAGAGTTTGTGTGTGAGGGGACATATCATCCCTGTGAACTTCACACTGCTGTCAACAGGTGGTCACCAGCAACTGAGCTGGGTTATTCTAATTTTAAACAATTAGAGCTTTACTATCTATAGGGAAGCAAAAAAAAACAGGAATGGAAAGCAGTTATATTGTCAAGTAATTATTCTTCTGCAGAAATCTGTAAAATTTAACTTATAATTTAATTAGCTTTCTTTCACATGCTCACACAATATTTCAGCTCTTTGCTGACGCTCCAGTTTTGCCTATTCTTACAAGCTAAACACCAGGTTATAATAACGTCATGCAAGGCATACCAGGTATACATCAATCATTTTTTATTTTCTTTATTGAATCAGATCCTTGTATGAGACAAAATACTGAGTTATGTAAGAGTACCATAGGGAATTAAGACTAAGTGAATATTCAAAAGGAATAATAATAATAATAATGCCTTTATCTTTTAACTGGCTATATTTTCTCTTTGGCTTTCATTTCTCCAAGAATTTTATAAAAGTACCGACCATAATTGCGCTAATAAAGAGCAAATTATACCAACCTATAATTAGAGTAATAAGGAAAAAGGTACAGGAGATCATAACTGAACCAATAAGAGGAAAATATAATCATGTTTAATGGCTTATATGACTGTTAGCATCTTCTGTATACTTAATGAATTGGTATCCATTTTCAAGGTACGTATCGAGGACGCCTTTCCTAATATCATCAGCTCTACTGTTGGGAACTGCTGCTAGTCTTGGAGCTCCTCCAGAGTGAGGCTTCTTTGAATAACCAGAATAACCACGGAATTTCAGACAGGTCTGACTACCAGCTAAAATCACCTCTAGCAACATTTAAGTTCTCTCCAGGTTGATTTAGGGTGTCCCTGGGTGACATTCTTGGGTATACACGGGTGTTGTGTGCAGTACCAGGTAGGAGATTTGCAAAAGAAACAGAGAAAGGTGTAAAAATTCAGGGTCACTGTGCTTGGGCATGGAAAGGTGCTCTGCGAGCAGGGTATACTCAACTTAAAAATAAAGGCAATGATTTATTTCCTAATAGGCACAGCAGAACAACATGAGCGCAACCCCCAAAGCTGAGCATCGGTAGTTCCTTGTGGCTGCTGAGCTCCCGTTTTCTGGGGTTTTTACCTGAAGATTTCACAGCTTGCAGCTTTGGTGTTTTTCCCTCTGAGTCCTTGAGCTGCTAATTGTCTCCATCGTGGCAATCTTAACCCTGTCTGCAGTTTCACCTTTTGTATCTTGTACAGCTTGAGTTTACTTGTTTTCCTCACAGCTTTTTCTCACAACGTAGCAGTTTTCTCAGAGGTTCAAGCCAAGGTCACGCAGATACTCAGCGTGACAATTCAGCTGGGTATCAGAGATAGCCAAGCCCCGCTGAGGGAGCTTTCCAAGGCTCAAGTTTAAACAAAACCTCTCCACATTCTCATACAAATGACCTTTCATGTAGTTTACCTATAATTTGCTTTTTGATTTTCCTCTTGGCACTTAAAAAACATAAGAATGTTTCTTATTTTTACACCCTCATGCAGGCACACACTTCCTGTGTGATATCCTTTACTTTGAAGTGACATTTGTAAAGCTTTTCAGCCCAGTTATCCTTACAGGGGCCCAGGTGCTCTTTCTGAGGCTTGGAAGGGCAGGATCAAATCCGGTGAATGGGACTCCTCATGTGCAAGTAGACCTTGAAAGCTCAGGGGACACCTTGGCAGAGAGCCGTGTGTTTTCCACTGGAAATTTCTGAGATATATATTCTCCCAAGCAGTTTTGTAGACTAAGTAAAATCATATATATGGATTAGTGCTAAAGTTATAGTGACACTGTTTCACCTAGTCTTAACTATGCCTCGCAGGTCTTCCAACAAGGACCATTGCTCAATAGTTTTATTACGTAAGTACATTATTTCGATAAGGTTTATTGTTTAAGTATGTTACTTCGTACTTTGTACTTTTTGTACTTTGTACTTACTGCCTTGTTGGCAACTATGCCCTGGAAGAAGAACCAAAATGAATTGATAAGAAGGAAATATCCTACCTCAGAAAGTGCTGAGAGAGCTGAGGAACTGCCAAAGGACTCAAAGTCGGCCAAAGGGAAAGACGACAGGAGGAGATCACAACCACCCACCCAATCCAAACCAAAGAAAACTTGATCCCTCCTCACCTGTAGGGAGCCTGTGTGCCAATTTACATGGAAAGCGAAGCTAATTTAAATATACCTAACCAATAACAGAAGGTAGAGTTGTCACTGACCAGTAAAATTAAATTTAGGCGGGTTTATACTAATCAAGTAACATAATAAATACGTTGCAATTCCTCGATGTGGTGTTCTGGCTTTGTGGCGTCATCACCTAGCGCCCATCTCTGCACAGAAATGAGAAAAATGGCAAAACCTCATCTCAGTGTGTGAGATTGGCTTGTTGAACTCAGGTTTGAGATAACATTTTTCTCTCTCCTAGATTTCTCAGCTCTATTAGGTAAATGCTGAAGATAACCCAGAATATGCATAGTTTAGGATATTCTAAGCGTACATCTCTGCACATGGTTAGGCAATATCCTGAAGGGCAACTTAATATTGAACTAAATCATTGTTTGATATTTCTATAATGCATATTGTTTAATTCTCTAAGCTTCTTAGCTTACTAAATGTCAATCTTTCCTAGAGCTGCCCTTTGCTTTCATTTCTTAAGAGACTTGGACATCTCTCATATCAAAATTCCTGCGTTGAGTGTGACATCTATTTCCTATGTACACATTAAATAATGAAAAGACACTTTTATCTGCGGTGGTGGTTTTTAAGAAATTTGCCTTAAACAAACAAAAAAAAAACAAACAAAAAGACCCCAACACCCTGTAGCATTATAGGCAGGTAGATAGATGGATAGACATATTTTAAAGTACCAGTATATGTATATATATATGTATGTATGTATGTATGTATGTATGTATGTATAACAGCTCTTATGTTATACACACACACATATATGGTGCTCTACCTGCTGTTTTGTATCTCCTTTCCTTTCAAACTCCCAAAGGAAAACTGAAAAAATGACCACCCTACGCAGAATTACTAAAAGCATTAAACGTATTTCATCTCTAATTTTCAAGCAGGTATTTTCACTAAGCTAAGTAATAACTAAAATAAGTGTTTCCTCTCACAGCACACAGTTGTGAAACTTCAATTTATATGTTAATTTTTTAATTAAAGGGAAAAAAAATTATAGAAGAGGGCTTAGCTTTCTTTAAAAGTACAGCATAATAGTCTAACATTAGACTAAAGTATAATAGTCAGGAAGTGTAATGGTTTAAACAGTCTGTCCTAATGCCACCCTCCCCTGAGGACACCAGGTAACCCCAAGGCTGAACTCAGTGTTTCCCACTGCCCGAGAGACAGCCCGAGACAGTCGGTTCACTTATCCCAGGGTCACCTTGTCAGAGACCATAGAAATGCTCCACATTTTGCATTTATTAACCGTGTCTGCCTGAGAGCACGAGGCTGTTTCGGGTGCCTTGGGCACTGCCAAGGGGGGTGGAAAGAGGTGAGGAGCGAGGGAGCGGTGGTGACAGCAGATGCAGGACAACATGGTCAATGCTGGAAAACAGATGAAGCCAGAAACAGCATTTTTTGTGTCTGAGCCTCCCGCTGTGTCTCTACCGCTCAAGGCAGTGATGATGAGGGTTGGGAATATAATAGTTTGTCAGAAGCATCAGAAATACCTTATTTAAAAGATTTGGGGCTTATGATTCATTCCTCTGGTGTCACAGCAAATGTGTGTCACCTGGCCATGTTTCCAAAGGGGTTGAAGAGGCACTAGAGAAAGTCAGTGAATGTGTACATCAGAGAACATTGAAAGCAGCCGTAATTTAAAGAGAACAACTCGGCGTTTCCTGCAGGAGAAAAAGTTCTGGTCAGTAAGGGATGGCACTGGAGTTGATCCCAAATTAGTCCTATTTCATGATAAATATTTCTATTTCCATTACTGAGACAATAATCTCAGCTAAGAATTCTGAATTCCCAATTAGAAACTATATTGGACCCTTCCATGCTGAAAGCTGAGGGGTTTATAACCTCATTTAGGTTTACACTGGGACATATTTTTTCCAACGGACACGTCCCTGCAATATACCTACTGCATGTCTGATCCTAAAAGTGGCCTATAAAATTCCTGGGAGAAACTAAATGACTGTGCTTTCTTGAGCTTTTCTCTATTAAAACACTATTTCACACGTTAGCTTTTAAAAATCACGTTTTTAAAGACGTTAAGGTCTATAAACTTCATACTTAACTTTTTATTTCCGCTTTATTCCTGCGCTATGCATTGCCAAATATTGCTTTTGTGTAATTGAAACAGAGCTCTAGTTTGATTATTAAACAGAGGGAAAGTAATTGTCTTCAGCTTTAACAGGGGAAGCAAAGGCTCTCGGTAGAAGAAAACCTAAAATTGTGAAAAAGTTGCTTTTTTCAGAGCAGAGCTAGAGAGTAGATGCTTCTGGGGGGTGACCTGGTTTCACGTAGTGGCTTCAGGGGTGTTGCTTTGACAAGACATTTTGTAAGCGGGGTTGTATGCAACTTATCTTCTCCACCCCTCTTTTCTATTCCACCTACATTTGTACCTCAAAACAGTTGCAATTTCAATATCCCCCCTGCCTTGTGGGCCGTGTTCCCAGCTGTGCTGCAACCCTGACAACTCTGACCTGCGGTCGAGACTGGCTTTGTACCTGCAGTGCTGAATTCTGAAGGAATCAACGCTTAAGAGGTTCAGACAAACAGAAGGTACCAGGTGTACCAAGCAGTACAGGTGATTTCCTATCTGAAGCCTAAGAAGAGAGAAAAAACAGCCTGTTACACCATATGGGTACCATTTTTAAGCCTAACATCAGAAGAGGACAAGACAGATTTCTGCCGTAGCCTACAGATGCTCAGGAGTCAAGTAATACAACTGGCACTTGCCAGTTGTTGACAGCTCTGTGCAGAGGACACTCCTTTTTTGTCTGCCACAGTTGCTGAAAACCAAACATAACTATTTACCTTACAGTGAAAAGAAACGTTCGAGGCACTCAGAAATTACGTTAATCTTGTGCTGTGAAATAGCGCAGAAAGTACAGGAGAGACTGGTGCTCTAAGCAAGACGAAGGAAAGAGAGGCAGGATTTAATTATATTTATAATGCTGTTTATCTTCCTAGATTCTAAAATCTAGAACAAAGGACTGCATCTCCTCTTTCCCATACAAGCTCATGCCTGAATCTCTCCAAAAGGAGTTTATTGCTGTAGCCTTTCTACAGCTCTGCCATGAGCCTCCGAGCAGATGTCAGAGCAAGGAAGGGCTGCCGGCAGATCGAGTTGCCGCTGCCAGCTCTCGCGAGCTTTGTGTCAGAAAAACAGTTGATTATAATGTCAGTACTGTCCAAAGTACGCGCTTAAAGCAGCAGCTGCATACTGCCTTTTCCCTGAAGTATCCAAAGATCCTGACTCTCAAAAACTTTGTAATAGAAGTGGGGTAAGTGATTCTCTGTTTACACCTCTCTGCCTGCCAGGATAATTCACAGTTCAGCTTGATTTGCACGGGGATTGTGATCTTTTAAAATGTTACGCTCTGCCCATTTGTTGCTCTCTTGGGAAAACTCACTCTGCTCTGCAAATGGAACGAGTAAGCAGGCGTGTGTATCCGAGCTTGGTATTATTCAAGGGATCCTGGGCTAAGTAAATTAAGCTGAGCTAGAAATCACTTATTAATTCAACCATCTTTTCTATTTAAATAGTGATTATATGGTCTTGTGTATAGAATTTTGGGCTGGGTAAAGATTTGCAGGGAGAGGAAATAGTCATTGAAATAAATTGTGTTCCCTTGCTGAATAAGAATACGAAAGTACAGTCTGTTTAACTTTTGCTGGAGGAAACTACTACAGAAGCAGCTTTTTAAAGTATGCAAATACATTATATGATATATCTCTGCTAGGTTAAGGTTGATGAGCTAAAGCAATCTTCTGACCTTTTTGCTCTCATAGTAATAATCAAGTAATGTTTGTTTCGCTCAACGTGCTTTACGTTGTTGAGTTTGTTTAAATGCAGCATAAAAAACCTCATTAAATGTATTTGCCATACATTCAAGGTGTAATAATAATCCTCCGTCACTTGCTACTTCTGTTAATATTAGCAGAGTCATGAGACTAGACAAGCCCTCTCATTGAGTAGTACAGAACTTCTGTGTTTTTCAGGCTTGATCTACTCAAAATTTTTCCCTCAAAACGCCACCTGCTCTTTCGCAGAGCTAATTAAAAAGGTACAGAACTGAATTTTTTGTTAGTCTGTTTCCTCCTAGAATTCTTGTCTAAAAATTTCTTAGGGTCAAAAGCAATGCTTCTGTGTTTTGCGAGGCTCCAGTGTTTTCCTCCCACCCCATTCCTTCTTCATTAACAGGAAAAAGCAAAGCGGAATTCATTTTAATTGCTATTTAGATATTAAAAGCTTTAGGAATTTTAATGTCTCTTGCTTTTTGTAGTGTCATTTTCTCCTTTTCATAATGAGGATGTTTGAAATCTCTTTATCATTTCCAGCTTTTTGTTGTGGCTGGATCCTGCGTGATATGTTAGAAGTGACTATGTGAAAAAACAGAGTGTCAGCAAAACAAAAGATTTACAGAAATTACTTCTCCCACCTGGCAGTGCCGCGTGTTGGGTGCGCACACGCCCAACGAGATCCCTGCTATTCACATCTCCCACAGCCACCCCTGTTGCCTTGGTTGACCCTGAGCTAGGGTGAAGGAATTGAGCCCCAAGCTAAGCTTTACAGACCTTTTCTCACCCGGCTATTAAAAGATCTTATTACAGGAGTGAATGGAACAAAAAACAAATGACGGGCACATATAAATGCCACTAAGTGATGTGAGCCTGCTGTGCGGGTCGTGAGGGCTGCTGGAGAGAGCCTCTGCTTACCCAAACTTCTTTGGACCACGCGAGTCATGCGTTTTGCCTGCTCACACCACTGGGCTCAGCAAACATGGGGCACCTGCAGGTTTCTACAAGTTAAGCTGAAGGTTAGGTGGGCTGTTAGACCTTCTCTGAAGTCTCTTGTTCCCATTCAGCACCTTAAATTTTCCTTTTCTTTTTTTAACAAAAAGACAAGAGCATAGATGTTTTCATTGCCTAGCGTTTAGATGAATGCTAAAATATTATCTCTGAAGATTCTTCCCTGCTCCTTCGATGTCATCTCAAAATTCAGAACCTCTTTGTGCAAAAAATTCCTTTCTTTTCCCCTGCGTTTCTGTAGCTGATTTTCAGGAATACTCGCAGGAGGAGCTCTGGTTAGGCCACAGCTGTCCTGTCCACAAAAATTAGCCTCATTCCTTTTAAGGCCACAAGTGCTTCTCATTAACAAAGAAGGGCCTGTTTAAAGGGGCAGCCCAGAGTACACTTGTGCTTTGTTGAGCATTTCCAAAAACGTAAGCCATAGAAACGGGTTTACGCAAATCGCCTTTTTCTGACCCACCACTTTCAAGGGGAAGATATGGGGGAGTTTTACAGCATTTGAAAGGTTGGAGTAAATAACATAACCAGTATGCTTAAACATAGTACTTAATCGGCACCTGTACCCTTAGCTTTAACCTAACATTAATTATCACTTTGAGAAGAGCTCAGGAAGCAAAGACCAGCCCATACGATAATTATTAGGTACTACCTACATAGAGTAAAAAATCCTGGGGTTTTTTTTAGCCTTTTAATGTTCATTCTAAGTAGTAGAACATGACTATGATGGTTACAAACTTGGTTAGGTTGCCTTAGAGAAAGAAGACCTTGAAAGAAACGTTTCATTTAAGTGTCAGTGTACCTCTGTACGCAGCCACACAGAGGAACTGATCTCATGAACTGACAGTCAGCTCAGAGGTCCTTCACCTCCTTTTCTTGTTAGAATATCTTCAGTTTTTAAGACATATGAGCAGGACAGTGAAATGCCCCAGTGCTTCGAGTTCCTTTATTCAACGGAATAAAGGCTGGTGGGGTGTGGCATTTTCACCACAGACCATAAAATGTCCTGTTCATCGTGCCAGTGGAAACACAAGTGGTTAAATCACCTGCTAACTAAAGTAATCAGAGTTTGCTTATACGAGTTCACCTTCACCTGTCTGGCTTCTTCAGTTCCATGTTGTTTTAGTGACAGAGTTTTTCTGAAGCACTGTACCAAATATTAAACACAGTCTTTGCAACACAGCAAACCAAAAAGAACCTATGGTTAAAGTCTTCCAAACTTTGTGCAGCAGCACCATCTTATTTTCTATGTCCTTGGGATGACCTCCACTTTTCTGGAATAAATAGTTCTGTCTCTGGTGCCAATACTAATCCGATTATCTTTTTCCTGTGTTTCAGGCATCATGATTTGGACAACTGGTACAAGTCCCTTTACCAGATTCCTTATGTGTCTTCTTCTCCTGTATATGTTCCCCAGGAAGGCAATGCCTGAAGATAATAACATCATTACAACCAAGAAAGGCAGAGTCAGAGGGACAAACCTGCAGGTGCTGGGGGGAACTGTGACAGCCTTCCTTGGAATACCTTATGCACAGCCACCCCTTGGTAGACTGAGATTTCAGAAACCAGAGCCCCGTGAGAAGTGGACAGATGTTTGGGATGCCACAAAACATGCAAACTCCTGTTACCAACTAATAGACACAACCTACCCAGATTTTCCTGGAGTAGAGATGTGGAATCCAAAAACTAACCTGAGTGAAGACTGCTTATATCTTAACGTATGGATTCCTTCTCCCAAACCCAAGAATGCAACTGTCATGGTGTGGATATATGGTGGTGGCTTTGAGTCTGGGTCGACTTCCCTACCGGTCTATGATGGCAAGTTTCTGGCCAGGGTAGAAAGAGTCATTGTAGTTTCCATGAACTACAGGACTGGGGCATTAGGATTTTTGGCTTTGCCAGGAAACCAGGAAGCTCCTGGAAACGCAGGTCTGTTTGACCAAAGATTGGCACTTCAGTGGGTCCAGGAGAACATAGCAGCGTTTGGAGGCAATCCAAAGAGTGTGACTATATTTGGAGAGAGTGCTGGCTCGGCTTCTGTCAGCTACCATATCCTTTCTCCTAAAAGCCATCCTTTATTCACAAGAGCCATCATGCAAAGTGGATCTGCAAATGCCCCTTGGGCTGCAATAACAGCATCTGAAGCCAGAAACAGAACAGTGGCTTTAGCTAAACAACTCCAGTGTCCCACCAGCAATGAGACCGGGCTAATTCACTGCCTCCAAGCCAAGGACCCAAAGGATATACTGGACAATGAAATTTTTGTTGTAAAGCACGAAAGTCCTTTACACATACATTTTTGTCCAACTGTGGATGGTGATTTTCTCTCAGACATGCCAGAAACGCTGATTGAGAAAGGACTTTTCAAACAAACACAGATCTTAGTGGGTGTTAATAAAGATGAAGGATCAGTAGTTCTAGTATACGGAATCCCTGGCTTCAGCAAGGATAACGATAGCTTGATCAATAAAAAAGAATTTGAAACAGCTTTAACTGTGTCCTTCCCAGAAGCAAGCCAACTTGCAATAGAATCGATCATTTTTCAGTACACAGACGGGGAAAATGAGCAAAAGCCAGAACACTACCGTGATGCCATGAATGACGTTATCGGTGACTACAATATAATATGTCCTGCAATAGAATTCACCAAAAAATTTGCACAACTAGGACACAACGCGTTCTTTTATTTCTTTGAACACCGATCCTCAAAGCTCCCTTGGCCAGAGTGGATGGGAGTAATGCATGGTTATGAGATCGAGTTTGTGTTCGGATTGCCCCTAGAGAGGAGAGTGAATTACACCAAGGCTGAAGAAATCTTAAGCCGGTCCATGATGAGATACTGGGCAACTTTTGCGAAAACTGGGTAAGTTTACTGCAGAAGTTTGTTTGTCTGGTCAGACGCTTGTTGTTTCACAGGTGGAAAAACCCTGAGGGTTTTGATGGTGATTTGAAGCCAGGTGAAAATCATGAGGAAGGATTAACTGTTCAGCTATCCAGAATTTCTATTTCGGTTCTGATACAGACACTGCCTTAGTAAAATAAGCTACTGATGTGTAGCTCATTGTTTAGATAATCTTAAGAAAACAATGTGTATCCTCCCATAAGAGCAAATACAAAAGTGGGGGTTTTTTTTGCCATGGCAGGAGTTGTTAGAAAGGAAGGTAATGCTTTCAAGTTTAGAAAGAAAATATTTCTATATTTCAATATTTCCAGCAGTAGAAGTAGGAGCAGAAAGCCCAGTTTCCTTTAAGGTGTAATTTGCTCAGAACACGCAGGTGTATAATATGGAAGTATATTATGTTCATATGATGAAGTGATTGAAATTGCAGGATGTTCTTTCAAGAAAGCCGATCTTCCCAGGTGTACTGTAAGTATAATCCTGGGTTTCACCGAAGCTGATGAAAAATCACCTGCTATTTCCATTAGACTCATCTTTAAGTGAAATATGTCCCAGCCTATATAAGAAGCACATAAGCATATTTCATCTGGATGTTTGAAATGGATTAAAAACAACCCCTCATTCAGTCTACTTAGCTGGTGGCCAAGAGAAGTGAGACAGCCCCGGCTCCACTCAGCAGGGTTGTGGGACTCTCAATGCAATATTCAGTTTGAAATGAAAACATTTCCTTGCGGTAAGAAAAACAGCCACTACTAGTCGTGTACAATTAGTCTCAAGGCTGCAGGCCTGATGGGATGTGGAAGTATCTTGTCTTCTCAGAAGCTTGGTTTATGCTCTCTCCTGAGAAAATCATATATATAAAAATCTGTACCAGTGAGAACATACAACATATTTTAAAAACATTTAATTAACTTAAAGTTTAAAATCCTCCATTAATTTTACTTCCATGGTGGATTTTTCCTTAGATTTGTGAAGGATATGGAGATTTGTGAAGGCTAAAATCAACAAAGTCCAATTAATTTTCTTAATAGATTAGAAATCAGAGGAGACCACTGTGCTCTTTTAGTCCATAAAACCTTGTATGTAACACAAAAGATGTGGTGGACAAAACATAACACAAAATACCGTGATGAAAAATCCAGAACAAATTTTGTTAGGTTGTTCTAAAACTTAATCACACTTAAAATTGTTATAGTTATAAAAAGAAGTTTTGTGTTTTCCTTATTCTATGTCTCTATTTTCCAGACACCGTATTTTGTTTGACTATTTCCAAGCTTTGCACTACGATTTGTGTTGCACATAGAAATAGTTCTAGGCTCTACTCAAATAACCTTTAATCTCTTTTTTTTTTGTCATTACACAAACCAGGATGCACTCTCAAGGCTTTCACTATAAGGCTTTTTTTTTTTCAAGTCCTTAAATAATAAATACGTATCGTCTCCAAAGCTGTGATTCATCAACACCTTGTTGGAACTTCCCATGTTGGAATTAAATACCTTCATCACCAAAGAGTCCTAATCACAGCTGTCATCCATCCCCTCTAGTTCAACCTGATATTCCCCCGTTGACTGAGCCAAGGCGAGCACCGGTTGCTTTGGCCGTGCCGCTGTGCACGCCCGCCATGGAGCGGTGGCGCTGGGATCTGTCCCATCTCCTTCTGCAGTGGCTCTGCTTTAGCTCTGGAAGACGTGACACTTGGTGGCTGGCACCAAACCCAAGCCCTGCATGGTCCCTTCACCTTATCTAGAATCACAGAAAGGTTTGGGTTGGAAGGGACCTTAGAGATCATCTTGTTCCACCTCCCTGCCATGAGCAGGGACACCTCCCACCAGACCAGCTTGCTCCAAGCCCTGTCCAACCTGGCCTTGGACACTTCCAGGGACGGGGCACTTGATTCGAGTGAATTAACAGCTAATTTTCACTTGCATCATTTTTCTAACAGATTTCCATATCAATAGGTGTGATTGTTTGCCTCGATATGTAGGAATATTATTTATATTAACACGTTCCATCCCCTTTATAGGTTGGAGCCTGTACTACTTGTATTACTGTAAGTGAAGAGCATATTAAAACTCAGAAAATGACCATATAGGTAGCTACACTCACCAAACGCATAATGTTTTAATCATACAGGTTTTATTCTTATAAAATTTAATCTAAAATTTAATCTATAGGCTCTTCCTGCTTCCCTTTTTACTTGGAGCCTGGTGACACCACTCCAGATGAATCTGGTGTGAAAGACGCGTTGCGCAGAGATAGAAATTCAGCAGGGGTGTATGGTCTGGAATTGAGCTGTGCGGTTGATTTATCAATGCCAAAACCACATCTGATAGATTCCCAAGATGAAGTCTGCACAATGAGGTCAGGTAATGCTTCAGGAAGACATGCAATGCCAACATTGCTTTGAAGCTGGTGTCATTAGGCCCTCAGCAGAGAGCAAACTCAGTGAAGGCCCCTTATTGCGCTACAGGAGCTGCAGCCAGGATCTTATACCAGAGAGAGCAGATCTAAACAGAATGACTTTTTTGTTAGAAAAGAGCAAGTCAGGTCGATATTAGATTTTGCAGAACAATATTTACATTACTGTGAACTACTGGTTTCTCCCAGATTATATATACGTACATTTATCTTTTTAATGTATATATGCATCTAATTTATATATATGTACACAGATCTCGATAACCTGCTGTGCAAAATAGAGTACACTGTCACTGTAGCCAGCTAAAATTAGACAACATAAGGTACACCCAGGTTTAAATTTATAGAAGACTCCCATCATCTAGTCTGATTATCATTTGCATTATGATTAGGTTAGCCTACAGATTGAATTTCAAACGGTTTCCACAGCAAACAGCAAATAACCCCTCCTTCTGCTTCCACTGCAAGTACCAAAACATCACTATTAGGGTAAACAATACAACTATGCAATTTATGAAACTGCAAAAGATCCAATCAGTATTAACCTATTATGTGACACTTTCCACATCGTCCAGAGCACAGACTCCTTAGGCTCTGTAACACGTTATTGATAGTGTACAATGAGTGGGGAAATAAAAAAAAATCCTTAATAATTCCAAAAGTAATAGCTGATCCTTGTTTTCCTGGCACTGTTGAGCACACAGTAAACATTTACAAAGAACTGGGGAAGCCCCATTTGAGACAATGTTTACAGTAAACTCCATCATGATCAAAAGGCAAACATCTGAGGGGAAAATAACCATTGATGTCTCCAGCAGATGAGGAGAAAATCAAGCAAGAAGATGAAAATCAGAAATATTTTTGTAAGCACAAATTTTTAGTGAGGGCGTTTGACCTAATATTCTAATGTGCAGAAGTACAAAAGCCCAAGGGAGGGAAGGGCAGCCTGCAGAGGAAAGGAAATAAGGTAGAGTCAACAGAAGCTGAAAGAAAACAGTTTTCTCCTTCTACTTTCTGGCTGGGAGGGACCAAGGTGACTCCACTCATGACACACTGAGCTTCGTGCTCCGTGTCACTACTGGCACCACGGCCTGTGGCTCCACGGTTATCACGAGGGGTCCTCAAGCCCAGACTTTCACCTTACTCATCTCTAGTTTTCACTCTCACATGAGCACTAGGAATAAAAAATGGTCATAAGAAAAGCCAAAGGTTCAAAAGCCTGTTAGGAGTGTCTTCGGTTTCTTAGAAATACCTGATGTCATGTAAGAACAAAAGAGAAGATGCTGGGGAGAAAACGAGCCGTGACTCCTTCAAAGGAGTTCACACACAACACTGTATGCCAAATTCTTGATTTCTACATTTCTCAGTAAACAGAGAGAGACCATCAGCCAGCCCAAGAGTTTTCACTCGACCACCACTCCCATCAACAGCTGCTGCAATTTTCCTGCTCTCTAGGCACTTCCTATTTCACATCCTTGTTAAAAATAAGTATCAGTGATAGCTGTCCAGTTTTGCTGGAAAAATAACGGGGAGAAAGTTTTTTGATTTTTGCCTATGAATGGGGAATGGGGAATGCAGATGATTCAGCAGTAGAAGGGAACAGACATTTCACCCGGGGGGCTCGATGTTGGATGCTGGCGTTACACACCAATATCTCTCCTCAGCACCCAAGGGAGTCAGTGTCATTTTTAGGAATCTGCCATATATTTACACGGTCTATAACAGCTGTGAAGAACTTGCTGAAATAGTCATCTTTGACAATAAGCCATTGCTTTTCAGTCACAAGATTCCCTGCAGATTCATTATATAGAGCAGGATTCTGCAGCTTGGGAACCCCTGGGAACTACGGATACCGTAACTACCTCTGTTATTGCACGTAGGGACAGGCTGCTCATCACTGTCTGCAGCATCTGCCCATAAAAATAATGCTACTTCATAACACAGAGTCTGAGAAGAATGGAAAAGAAAAGCAAATCACCTCATGGGTCTGACTGATCGAGCAGTAAACATGGAGTAGCTTGAAGAAAGGATTTTTTCACTTTAAAATTGGATTCCATGTACTGAGGGAGAAAGCACATAAGGAGGAATGTCCTGGCTGAATAGTGTGAAGTCAGTCCTGAGGTGGATGCTGATGTCCATGAAGGTGCAGGGAAAAGTAACTATTACTAAACTGCCAATAAATTCCTGGGACTTGAAGACAAAAGCTTCCAGGTGTGGCAATTCCTTTTCCCTCACTCAAATACGTCTGTTATTTCATTATCACAACAATTTTTAGTAACTGAACTTTTGGTATTAAGTAAGGTTCACCAAGTATCCCAGCCATTCCTAGTGCTATCAGCACATTTTCATAAAACATTTTCTTGCATGTATTTGAGCCTTGAAAGAACAACATTTTCATCACATCCTCAAAAAAATCTCTGTTCTACCAGTGAGGGAAGAAAGACAGTTATTATTGGTGCTGTCTGAACAAATGGAATTTAATAAAATATCTGGGCTATAGGCAAGAATAGATTCTGAAATCAATGTTCTTGATTTACATTTTGATTTAAAATTCCTCCATTTACCCTGACCTAGAGTCTCCTCAGCTAATCCTTGTATTTAAGAACACTGGCAGTCGATTATCAATCGTTTACCTTCAAATCATTTGATAAAATGCTAGACACCATCAAAATTAGGCAGGCAAAGAGATGTGGCCGAATTGCATTCAGCAAGAAGTGTGATATTGTAGGGAAGGAGGTGGATCAGGCCCAGTATGATGATGTTTGTGAATATGTAAAGTTCATTTTAGCAACGATACGTTAGTCTGCAGTGGCCTTCTCCTGAACGCTTCCTGGCACGCTTTATTTTAAGTGACATCTATGGTGGAAGAATGGAAATTTCTCTTGTTAAACATTTTTAAAATTCATTTCTCTGTTGCATTTTTGCTAGTCTCTTCAGAAAGCTTCTGAGAGCAAGCAAGCGACACTAACGGGTACTATCAATCATAAGCAGCAGAACGCTCCACTAACTCTAGTAAGGGAAGTTTTATTTATCATGAAAAAAATATATGGCATCCCAAATCAGCGGTTGCTAGGTTATGCCTTTTGCGTTACTTTATTCATTAGATTTGGTAACTGTGTTCTTTAGACATGAGTGACGTAAAGTGACAAGGAGACAGACAAATCAGATGAGATGAAAACTCAAACAAGAATGTAGTGGAGCACACAAAGATAATATTTTTAAGGCTTTGTGAGAAATGTTTCAGATAAAAGGAAACTGGCAAAACTTGTCTTGCTGCCAGTTTTACAACTGCTGAAACAAATCTTTGCAGCTTTTTCTATAAAGTGAAGTCTTTGAAATATTTCCTCCTATGTTTTAGGGGAATTTGTGAGGCTTTGATTGTCCCACTAAAGCTCTGAAGCACTTTGCCTGGTTATTATTGCCTTTCCCTGATGTTCCACTGGTAGACATATAATAAATTTCAGTGCTTTTGTTACCAACTTATCACAACATGTTTATAGAAAGTCGTTTCAGATCAGTGAGAATAAAACCAACAGCCTCATATAGAGTCCAGATAGCAGACTGAACTGGGGACCTATATACACTATGCATGGAAGGGAGTGAATATACTGGGTGGAAAAAAGAAAATTAAAAAATCTAACCGCTTTTAATTTACTAATACTTCAGAAACTGGGAAGTTTTACGCACCACTCAGCCAAAAAATACAAAAAGATACATGGAAAGTTTTCCCACGTTAGGGAAAAGCAAAGTTAAAAACTTGGCCCAAAAGGGCCCATGCAGCCTCGCATGGAATTCCCTGGAATCTTCTCTGAGCCATGAAAAAAAATGTGGAAATCATAGTTACGAACAAAAAAAAACCCTCTAATTTTAGGAAACTTAACTCTTATTTTTTCACCTTCACTTTCTGGTTCTGAAAAGTGACTCATCATCCTTCCAGGGTCCATACATATTGTTATATTCAGAAGCAGTAACGGAAACATCTTTTTAGCAATCTATTTGGAAATAGTGCATCATGGAAAAAAAAAAATCCAACAACAGTAACTAGAGAAGCACATTTGGCAGTCATCTCTCTTTCTGGCTTGCAAGCTGACAAGCTGTCACTGAATTTCAGCATTGAAATCAGGAGTGTTTGATTCAGTCATCTTTTGAAAATAGGTTTGGGATACAAATCATTTAGATTGGCTTAATATTATTACAAATATTGCAAAATTACAAGACATATTGTTACTTCCCATATGTGCAGCAAATGTAATTCTGTCCAAAGAGATTTTGCTCTCTATAACAGATGAGTCAAATTATTATTTTCAAACATGAAATGAGAACATCTCTTAAGGAAATGTCCAAAAGTTGTAGGGGTAATTCAGTGAGACATAAAAGTTAGAACTATAATGCAAAAGGCTTGCCTTGAATTTAACACCTGCAAGGCTTTATAGAAAAGGGTGAGCTCTGATTTTATTGCCAAATGCTGTGGGATCAAAACCACCTGTTATTATGCCCAGAAAAATATCAACAAAGAAGAAATACAATTGAAAGATAAGAGAATCAGACATCTGAGAAGCTTGCTAATCGTTCTGAGGGCTGAAAGGGTTTGTGAGTAGTGAAATGAAGGAAATGCATGCATGAACTTATTATGAGTGATGGGGAACAGGTTCACATATAAGAGCAACACACTTCAGAGATAATCTAGGATTAGGGATTACTGTCCCTACATCATAACTTTTGCAGGCATGCAAACATATGGTTGAAGAAGTCACCGTGAAATTCTAGTAATTAGTGTTCGCACACAGTTAATCCTCTTTTTAGGGGCAGTCTTCTGGCGTGCTGCTTTTCTGCAGCTTAGTCCTTGTTTCATCATCGAGAGACAGAAATTGAAGTCTAAAAGGTCTGCAAACCCCATTTTTCCAGGTGGTTCTGGAACACTGATCTGAAGTCCTACTGAGAAATTTCACATGAAGAATGGAAACCTTTCAGCACACATTTTAATTTACTTCCCAACGCAAGAGATTGGCTTGTTTCAGGGAAGTGCCAAAGGGGAGAAAAGAGGAAATGAGGAGCAGCAGAGGTTACCTAACACCAAATTTTTGAAGGTAGCTCAATATGGTGTTTAATTTTTTTTCAATCAGCTGCAAGAGAAGGCCGTTGTGGGTAAATGCAGTTAGCAATTTAGTCACAGGATTTGTGAGATTCTGTCCCCAGAACCCTAGAAGCTACCCAAGCAGAAATTAGGCATTTCATGCTCACAGTTAGCGATGTTACACAATTATATGCTAGCGCAGACGTAAAATGAAAAGCTGCTGTCATGTGCTTTCCCAGACATCTCTGGCTGCCATCTGTGTTCTCTACCTTACCTTGAGGGAACATAAGACAACATCCTCATTTCATACAATACAAACCCTAAAGAGTGTTGTCTCAAATTCACACCAGAGAGATCCTTTTTCTACTGGAGCTGCTGTTCAAATATTTTAACTAATGAAGTCTTAAGTACCTGCCTTTCATGAATGTTGTTCACCACAGCGTTCTCAAAGAGTAGTTTCCAAGTGAATTTTCTGTACAACTCCATATGCTTAGAGGTTTAACAGTTGGTTTTTTCCTAGTGATGAAGTAGTCTGCATGTAACCTCCACTTGTAAATCAAACCAACGATGAATTTGTAACGGAGATAAGAAAATAACTTTTCTTTTTTAAAAAAAATTTTTAAATGTATTTTGGGGGGAGTTACGAAGACTATAGGTTCTTATTTACATTTTCCATCATGAAGTATCACTGGTTCTGTTGCAGATGAAGCACAATCACATACACAATGCTACTGAAAGCTACCTAATGGTTTAATTTATAGGAGTGCTCAATCTGGCCTAGATTACACGGTAGCTGAAGTTTGTGACTCATGCTTTTCCTACCATTCACAGAAATAAAACAATGGCAGTAGTGGAAAATATCAAAAATGCTACCATGATGAAGCCCATCAGGACACAATGAATCTCGATGATTTTATTTGGTACAGGGCTATGTGGAGCATCCATCTTGAAAAGAAATCATGAGGTCAATTACAACTGAAAACAAATCTCAGATATTATATTATAGTACTGTCTCTAGTACACAAGTCTGTATTGAAAATTTGGTCTCTAGAGATAAGGAAAGCATCAGACCCATTTATATAACAATTTCTGAGTGTCTGAGATGAACTCTGTTAATGGGAGGGAAAGCAAGAGATGGAAACAGCCAACACATACATATGAGCCCAGTATTCGCTCTTTTTCACAAGCAGTTGGGCTGACAAAAGTAACCAAAGCCACTGGGAATTTAGTATTAATAGTTTCATGGCAATAAAAAACATTTTTCTCTCCCTTTACACATTCTCTTTAGGTTTATCCCTATGTCACTTTATGCTTTTCCAGGTCATGAGAAGTAGAAGTGAGGTTGTAGAAGAGATAAGACAGTTTCAGAGGACGAGTAAAAGGGCAAGTGCCTTCTGCTTTCCTCTCTAGTTATTCTTTTACTTAACTTCTGTGGAAGTTATTTCCTTCTTCAAGGTCTTGGTAGGGTTCAGCACCTTCTTCCATTTCCAAATAGCCCTCTTCAACCTCTACAAGTAAGACTAAAAACTATAGTTTCATTTGATTTCTTGCTGCAGCCAAGAGCGGAAAAAAAATAACAACTTTGAAAAGTGGTCCTTGAAAGCTAAAATTGATACCATATGAAAGGGCATAAGGATCTTACAAAATACTGTATAGGAACATTAAAAAAAAAAAAGACACAAATGTTCCCTTGGAATAAAGAGGGCCTAAGCGATAGTGTTGCCTGTCTCATGTCTATTCAAAAGTGACACAAATATGAACTGTGACTATTCACATCAGAACCTAGAGTCCTAGAGAAGGTATAAAATCATCATTGTGAACTCCATCCAGGAGGAGAGAAGCTTCTTTTGTAAAAACAGCTACAGGTATTTCTCCAGCTGGGACCTGATCCAAAGCTTTTTGAAGTCAATCAATCGGTTCCATTTGTTTGGATTTGGATCAGCTCTTAACTAGCAAGTTGATTCACCTCAGAAAGAGCTGGACTGGTCTTCAAACAGCACACAAAATAACGCATCAGATGCAAGGCATGTTAAGCAGAAAGAATAAAGTACTTCTGATAATTCTTTATTGCTCTATCATAACACAGTCTAAATGTGCAAATGACTACAACTATATGTTCTACGTATGTTATGACAGTCACTAAGTATTCTTAAAAGAAGACAGGATAAAACATATTTTTGGTGATTTAGTATTGTCTCCCACATTACTGTCAAAATTTCATCCATTCCCTGAACTGAATTTAACATCAAATCTGTTCATCTTCTTGAAATCATACCATTAGGTTGAAGATTATTTCCTAATTTTGGGTTGTTGCTTTTGTTTTTTTCCTCTTGACAATCTTCTCACTATGGCACCCTCCAGCATTGCAGGCTCTTTCCAGTTTCAGAGTTTGCTTTCTTTTTGTTGGCCAGAAATAACGCCCTGTGATGAGAAAGCTGCAAGATTCAGCACGGTCTCAATCTCTTCTTTACACCCTCTTCAAAATTGTGCAGAACATGCACGTGTTTGGGATGTACCGTCTGAGATACCGAGGGATCTCTGACTGTCAGGGCTTTAGGACTGTAGTAGAGACTTGCTGGAAAGACAGGAGACACAGGTCTGACGACTCTTACTCAGAGGGACCCAGGCAATGTTGGTGCAATATTGTCTTCGTTTAAATCAATATGGATCCTCGTTATCAGTTGGAGCTAAATCTGGAGAAAGGTCTGTTCGTGTTTGACTTTACCAGTTGCTCGGGAAAGGACAATCTAACTCACCTCCAGGTTAGTAGTGCTAGTGACTCTCGGACCAGTGGCACTGCTCCTCCAGACGTCGCATGATACACCCATCACACGGTATAGAGGCAGGAGAGTTCGGGGCAGGCAGTCCTGAAACAGCACCGAGCTTTGCTGGAACGTTTTCCCAGGGGAGACCCACACGCAGGAGCGCCAGGGTGGGCCCAGGAGGTTAGAAATACACAGCCAGGAGCTGCAGGGCTTGTGGGCTCTGGCTTGGCTCACCCAGCTTGTTATTACTCCTAATAGCAGAGCAGGCTCCAATCCAGGAGCTGGGATTTGAGGCGGTGACCTCCTGAACACATTGCAAGCACGGCCAGAATGCTCAGGCAGAACATCCTGGATCTAAGTTTCTCAAATACTGTATTATTTATAGCCAATACCTTAAGATCCAGCTTGTTAATCCCTTATACGTAGCAGGAATTCACAAATGAGCACCAAGACACGCACAAGGAAGAATCGTTTCAACTTGATGGGTGCTTTATGAGGCTGTTTTGAGCAACATGCAGTAGGACCAAAAAAGAAGCAGCAGCTTGTTGCTTCATTTCCTGAAACGAGTATCAGTTGCGATAGTACATACCGTGATACTTTAAGACATTTAAACAACCAACTGCTGTCACCAAGTGGGAATCTGGAAGGAATATCCTGAGCTTTATTTAGCCTGTGAAGGTGTAAGAAAGCCTGGCTGCAAAGGTTCTTCTCCAATTTCTGTCAGTTAAAGTAAGCCAGCTGGATCCTACAGGTTTCTTCAAGGATCAGCAGAAGAAATAATATTTACCTACAATATAACTTGCAAAGCAGTTTCCTTTCGCTTGTGGCTCAGGGGCACTTTATAGTCGCTAGATTATGAACTCATGTGTTATCCATGAGAACTGAGCACAACAGAATAGAATGAACTTCCCATAAACAGCTGCTTAAGAGAAGTAATTTGAAGGCTTCAAAGCTGCAACCTACCTCAAAATCGTAGTACCTAATCGCATGAATTCTTTCGTTCATTACAGGGGGAATCTGAGCACAGCTCAAACCTTGCAAAAACAGGACCAATGATTTTTGCATCACAGTGAACAAGAAAAGTTTAATTGCTACAGACCAGTTGCTATTTTCTTGCATGACCTAAATTCTAACAAATGCAACAGTGTTAAACACAACCAATTTTTTCCTACATTCCCCAGTTCTTTATTGTGCCACGGGAGCACAGGCTTGATACCTTGAGAATGCTGATGCCACGGGGCTGGAAGGAAGCTTAGTGCAGGTACCAGATGGTCGTGGATGTTTTCCAGTCCCCCAATACCTCACAGGCTGCCAATCCCCCTGTCTGAGTTGTCACCTTTCAGTACGGTAGTTTTTAAAGCCTGGTTATTAGAAATGGCACCGCTCCCCCTTTTCAGCTGATAGATTAGATAGCCTAAGAGGACAAAGACCCTAAGAGAATATTTGAAAATAAAATATTACGTGTGGCAGTGCATTTGTGCAGAGGGTTTATTGGTTCAAAAGATAGGGTGGTTGGTGGCTAGCTGATACTAAGGAACACGCTGAAGAGCTGTCTCAAATAAAAAGCAGTAAAATAACTTGTTATACGGTATCATGTATAAAGAGCACCAACTGGTAGTAGTAGTGACATCAAAAATATATGTATTTGTGAAGTGATAGCACGTCAGCTTTCCAATTCGCTTATTTACGGGTGACACTTGCCCTTGCTCTGTTATTCTACCCGGGTCAATTCATAAACTTTGAATAACGGACAGAAAAGCACTTCCGTCATCTTTGCTTTTGCACTTTCTAATAATAAAAGCCTCCAACCATACAATTTAAAGGGAAATATTTTGGCACAATGTAAAGATTTTGTCCAGAGAGCCCATCGAATCATTTTAGCGGGTGGTAGATAATTACCTGACTTGTGAAAATGTTCTGGTTAACTCTGAATTTCAGAAATCTAAGACTGCATTCATTACACTGAATCATACATATGTGATCCCAATTAATGGTGATATTGCATGACAGACAATCCACATACTTACGCAGTGAGAGCCTTTCAGATGTATACAACTCCAAACACAAATCTTACACAATAATTAGAGCTTCTGGGGATGGTTTTTTTACAGTTAATGATTTTTTTCCAGGTTTTAATTCATCTTTTCCCTTGCTAACCTTTGTAAGGGAAGTTTCCAGAGCAGGTCCATTTCCTTTGTTCCAATATCTAGGACTGTTCCTCAGGTTAAGGACTTTGAGACTTCAACCTCACAGCCCTCTCTGGTGTCTACTTAACAGTGAGTCATCTGAAACTAATAGCCTGGTATGAAGAAACTGACATTAAGCCAAATTGTTTGAGGGTTTGAGAAGATTCAACCAGTACTTAACCATAAAATGTGCCCTTCTTTTTAATAAGACAGGGCTGGAAACTATCTGTTAAGTTCCCAGTTGAACCATCCGAGCAAAAACCTTAGACAAACAGGCACTGTCACTACTCCATCATCCCCCTGGGGACCACGCCACCGCCTAAAATTGCTCTTAACCTGGCAGTTGTGTTGCAACGAGAAAATGGATGTAGGTATAAATATCCTGCATTGTGGCCTTTAGAAATTATGCAGGACATCTGGGGATGTTTGCCTGACTGAGGCTGCAAATGTTTCCTGCCCCTCTGCTGCGAGCGGTGCTCCAACAGCTGAGACCCCACTGGCTGCCTGGTGCTCCTCGTCAGCTCTCCTGCTAATTAGGAGTGATCTTCTGTCCAAAGTAAAAAAAGGGAAAATAAAAACGTTTTCTTCCAGGCTGGAGGGGAAACCCCCCCACATCTCCTGCATTTGGATTACACAAGGTATTTTGATTGGGTATCTTGATTAGTGGAGATGTTCTGTGCAACACAATCGCTAATAAAGCAGTTGTAAAACTGATAAATTTTTAAGATACAAATCTTGTGGCATTTCCCCAAAACATACGATATCCCCATTGTGACTCCTCTGAAGCCAACGGGATCATTTCTTGACCGAGGCATCAGCAGGAGGGACTCAGGCTTTGGCCACGCTGCAGAAAGAAGCACAAAAGGCTGGCACAACTCGTTCCTCGAAGGAGCAAAGAGTTGGACGTCAGAACTTTGATGGGGACCCATCACACGCCAAGAGCCTTTACCATCCTATCATTTTTTAATCTACCTGTAGCTTCATTAAACCAAGTAGGCGTGTTCACTGTGGCACAGTGGCACCTTAACGTGTGATTCCAGTTGTCAATTTGGCACCTATGCCGCTGTTTTAAACCACATAACTCTGCTTTTAACCCATAACCCACTGAGATCAACCACTGATACTATAGCCCAGCTGACATCTTCTCATGCTTCTGTTCATTTTTCCTGAACTTTGAATTTCTCCACCCTGCACTATCTTACTCCTTTTCACTTGGCAGAAAACATATCAGGAGGCAACACAACCAAAATGCTACAGAAAAAGCAATTAGTTACGTATTTTGACAAGCACAAAGACATTATTAATTATGTTCAGTCCTATCAGGTTTTATACCTGTGCCGGGCTGCTGCACAAGTGTTTGCAGGTTTGGAAGCCACAGAGTGCCGTTGGTAGCCAGACCGTGCCTGCTCTGAAGCCACCTCAGATAAAACTGTCTGACCTCTGGCAGCTCCTCTTGAATCACAGAATGTTTTGGGATAGAAGGGACCTCTGAAGGCCATCTAGTTCAAACTCCTGCAGTGAGCAGGGACATCTTTAACCATAACAGGTTGCTCAGAACCAAGTCCAACCTGACCTGAAATGTTTCCAGGGATGGGGCTTCCACCACCTGTCCCACTGTTTCACCACCCACATTGTAAAAAATTCCTTCCTTATATCTAGTCTAAAACTACCATCTTTTAGTTTAAAACCATTGCTCCTTGGTCTATTGCAACAGGCCCTGCTAAAAAGATTGTCCCCATTTTTCTTCAAGGTCCTTTTTAAGTACTGAAAGGCCGCAATTTTGTTTAGCCAAAGCCTTCTCTTCTCCAGACTGGAGAACCCCAACTCTCTCAGCCTTTCCTTATAGGAGAGGCACTCCAGCCCTCTGACCATTTTTGAGTTCTCCTCTGGACCAGCTCCCACAGGTGCACGTCTTGATCACAGCACAGATGTGTCCAGAACCATCCCTCATTCCCAGAGCTACCCCCAAGGTGGGACACTTGCACTGTGCTTCTTATTTGTTGCCAAGTTGACTATTTCCATAATTCTTAAAGGCTTTATAATGCAACTGTAGAAAACATGCAAGAGATAGAGTTATTGTTGCTGTTGTGTTCGCTCTAAGGCTGTTTCCCCTCCCTGTTTCTTGGTAAAATGCCAGCCCATGCAAAACAGCTAATTGCCACGCTGCCCAACAGCTACAAGGAATCATAAAAGCTAATAAAAATGATTCACACTCTCTCTCCTCTTTTTAAACCAGCTGTTTAGAAGAAAAGGAGGAGGCAGATTGAAAATGAGCATCAGCTGTTAGAGCCAGGGTGAAGTCAATGAAGTCACACCGAGGAGGATCAGGTTGTCCATTTGACTTCAGTTCTTACTGCACGGGGGGAAGCAGAGGGTGCAGCCGCCTTAGCCTAGAACTTTTCATTAATCTCAGTGGGCAGCCCGTCCAGCTAACGAGGTGCCCACTGGCAGAAGGCTGGCCTGCTGAGCACAGAGCAAGAAATCACCTCACAGAACGCGGGTGGCCGGTGAGGGTGAGGGGGGAGGCAGAGCCCCCTGCGACGGGGACAGCCGGGAGGTCCTCAGGAGGGTGAACCGAAGGCAAAGGAGCTTGCTGAGCTCTCCTGTGAGCAGGTCGGAGGGAAGCCAGCAGCAACAGAAGAGACAATTAAGAGCAATAACCCAGCGCTGAGGTGAAATTAGTGTGGGCTTCCTCTCAGGGAAGCAGCATCTCTATGAACAGCTTCAGCCAGGCAGAACAAATATTTGTCTGTCTAGAGGAAGGGGCTACCAGGGACTGGAGGTAAAATTGCATTCCAGCCTGTGGATCTCTTGGTGAGCTTGGGCTGGTATAATTTATCTGTGTTAGACAGCTAAAATGACGTGGAGTTCGGTTTTCTTTTCCTCCAGAGAAACACACAACATGTTAACCTGATCCATTTGCAAACAGAGCAGCTGAATAGGAATGCAGTGAGAGCTTGGGACAACCTAAGTGGGCATGTGGTACGGTTTAGTTCACAACACTCATTGAGAAAGTAAATGATGCCTAAAGCTGTTCTCAGGAGATTTATCAGAAAAAAATTTTCTTTGTGGACTATATCAAAATATAACTTAAACAGTACAAAAGAACCTGCCTGTTAAATTGTGATATCACAGCAAAGTGGTATGTGTTCAGAGCTCACCCACAGAAATAAAGTGCATATTTTACAGGTACTTTATATCATGAATGCTTACCAGAAAAAAAAAAAAAAGTTGGAAGATGAATTGCGTTTGTTGTGTATGTGTCTGATAAACCAGCTGTAGAAGTAATGCTATGTGAAAATTGACAAATATCCATGAACTAGTATTGTATTCCAGGCTATAGGGATCATATCAATGAGAACGGTAACGTATGTATGGTTACTATGACTAACAGAGCTGTGTTCAGGTTGTTGCATTTTCCATCTGTACTAAACTCTTTCTACACTTGTTGAACATTAAACATCCAGAAGCGGTCAGTGAATAAGCTCCTCTAAACCCGTCTTCATTCCTATGTCAAATCTAGTGCACTTGTTATGAGTGAGTCTCAAGAATTCAATGTTATTGACAGTTAGGAAATACAATACCCAAAGGGGGAAGAACCTGATCTTGCTAACAGTGAGTAACACCAAGCAACTTCTGCTGAGCAGTAGATTAAATAAGGCTCAATGAGAGCACGTACACGTAAAAAGGTAAAGCATGATAGCAGCTTTACTGGAGATTGAGCCCACAGATACTCTTCTGTTTTTCAAGTTAATGAGGAAATAAGTTTGGCTGCCTTAAAGACATATCTTAACAAAATAATTAACTGTAAATGAGCTGCTGCACTACTAGCAGAGTAGACACAGTCCAACCTATAGCTTCAGGGCATATGCAAAGAAAAAAAAAATAGCTGAAATAATGAAATAAGTTCTGTTTACACCAAAGTTTAAACACAGGTAGTTTGGCTTGGGTTTTTTTAGTGTTGTTTTTTTTTTTTTCTTGCATTTCTCCTCTGGGAGCAATTCAAATAATTGTATTTCTTAATTGCCCTAAGACTTGCTCCTGCAAACGTTAAAAAGTGCGTAGAAAAGGAGCTAGCTTCTTTTAAAAATACTCAGGGAAGCAGCTCACATTTTCTCCAAGCAAAATGAATACCTTCCCTGCCTAGAGCTTATAGATACAGACAGAGGTCTAAGAAAGGTGACGAGGGTTTGACAAGGTCGATGCACAAGACCGAGGTCTGTCCTGAAGCTGCGTGGCCTCAGCCCTTTCAGGACACAGCTTCAGGCCTCACTGACAGCACTGAGGTGGGCAAAACTGAATCTACTGAAGAAGAAATGATCGAGTAGTACCAGAAGATGAAAGTGCAGGAGTGTGAGGAATTGACAAAGCTGATAGGATGGAAGTTTCCATGGAAATTCTGAGCTTTATTTCACTAGAAGCAAGTTCCTATAATCTAGCAGCAAAGATCGTCCATCCAAACATAGGTGGAAAGAGATAAGGTTGTGCAGAGTATCGGATTCTTTTCTGTTCAGTAAACATTCTCACAATGCTTTTAACTTTCTACAGCTTTGAGTTTGGTGCAAAGAACAGGGAATTTTACAGCTTATTCTGGGGGCTGCAATTGTCATCATGAAGTTATTAGCAAATTAGCAGAGAGGAATAAACAGTAATTGTGATAGAACAACAAGGTTGTGTTCATAACCTGTTCTTATCATTTAAAAATTATACTCCCGTGATCTCTCCGTTTTGCTGTAACCAGGAGCTACTTTTTAACTTGGGAAATTTTCAATAACGGAGCTAAGAAAGAAATTACTGGACATTTCTCTGAACAATAAGCTTCCTAGAAACGCAGAGAGAGTGTTTTCAACGGCAGGATCATGTATTTCAAAATGCTGTGTTCATCTGACAGTTCTTTCAATCATTTTGAGTAAAATACATCTGTAGCCATTGTGTAATCCCCCCCACCTGTAAATTATGTGGAATGTCATGATTTATTTCATAGCATAAAAGCTGGTAAATGAATACTGACAGCACCATTAGCGTTCTGATCTTGAGCTGAAGTGCAAGTCAGCTCCGCTTAAGTCATCATTCTCATGAGCCACAAGTAAATGTGCAGTTAAAAAGAGTGCCATAGGTTAATCAGAGCTGAATTAGCGAAGAAAAATTAGTAAAGAAGTGAGCAATTCAGGAAATGACATGCTGAATCTCTTACTCCAACATCCTTTCTGTAAGTAGCGAGTACTAAAACATAGGCTGAAAACTTGTTTCATTCTGAAGGAGTGAAGAGACACCGGTGTTACTTCAGCAGCTGAATCTTGCGCTCTGTCTGCTCCCACCCATGTGGGTACCCTGTTTCCATGCTTGGGAAGAACAACTTGAGTGGGCTCCACACACCACAGGCTCCTCTCTGACCACTGCCTTCTGGGAAGAACCCTGCTGAAAAGCAAAGTAGAGAGAACCAAATTAGTTAATAGCGTTCGTAATTTATCCCACCAACAATCACCAAACACAGTTGTTCTGCATTAAACCCCGGATTCCTTAGTATCAGCTTCTAGAAAAGCAAACGAGTCCTTCTGCTTGCACTGCAATAGGAGATTCAACTTGTATTAACCTCGTCTGAGGTGATGGTGATTTGTGACTATTTAAAGCCTTAATCTACTTCTTTTTCTGAAAATCATATTCTATCTCATTTGCTCCCTGTTTTGTTGTTCTTCTACACATTTGAACCAATTAGTTTTTATTCGAGTCAAATAGGTACTGCATATTGTCTTTTTTGGAGGTGAAAAACCACATGCCCATTCCTAGAGCCTTATGAATTCTGTTGCCTTATAAATATTTATCACAACTGTTTTTAATGCTAACAGCCATGATCCTTTAACATGCAGAGCTTGTTTTCCAAAGAGCCGAGCGCTCTGCTTCCTCATTTCCCAAAGATTTGAGGTGGCTGCTGTTGGGCAATCTGCTGGTGGAGCTCAGCACACTTCAGGGAGGAAAAGTTCCTTCTTAAGAAGGAATAATTGGTTTGTCTGTCGTTCAAGGTTTAGACATTGTTTGCACCTTTACTTGCGTTTTGATCTGAGCTATTTAGTCCAATCTGTCTGTCTGAAGGGATCAACACCATTAAACAAAACCACAAACCACTTGACCTGCCAAACTGGTTGCTTTGTTCTTAAGTCACCCATAAAAATTTACAGCTTCTCTTAGAATCTCCAAATTCAACAAGTGCAGTTTGTGTATGGCTATTAACTTTTTTCCCTTAGATGAATCCAGAAGACCCCAAAAGGGGAATATGATTTTCTTCAGACAAAGTTAAATCAAATCTATCGTTCTTTTTTCCCCTATTAAACACAAAAGCATACTTCAGCAATTCCAAACTAACATACTTAAACTGAAATAACTGTTAAATAAAAAACAAATAATGCTTTATTGATGTGCTGAGGTAATCTCTCATTCTAAATGCAATATTTCTTTTCTCATTTAGAACCCCAAATGGTACTTTGACTAATGGAACAAGATGGCCAGTCTTCACTAGTACTGGACAAAAATATTTGACATTAAATACCGAGACTTCGGAGATACTGACAAAATTACGTGCTCAGCAGTGTCGCTTCTGGAATACTTTTTTCCCCAAAGTCCTGGAAATGACAGGTAAAAATGCTTCTACAGATACTTTTATATAAGGACCGCTCGGTGCTGCTTGTGTTTAAATTTTTACATTCCTATTTGTAACTGAATTTCCATGAGATGTTCTGATGCTGGACAAAACTGTCCGTGCTGAGGTGAGGGTTTATCTTGCGATGGGCTGCAAGATTCTGGCCATGGGCTCCCCACCCTGTAGCACCCTGGTGTGTACTAGGAGAAAACCTGGAGACCAGCCAAGGCCCAGGAGCAGATGCAACCACAACATGAGCCATTCAAGGTGCTCCAAATCTCTGCTCTTGACTACCCTGGGTGAGGGTCTTGGCTCTGGGTTCCTGGGAAGAGTGAGGAAGCCGCTGTGAAAGGGGGAGCTTGTACTGGGATTTCTGGGGGTTTGAGATGTTCTGTATAAACTTTATGCATCTAAGGGACATTGTGGGGTGTTATATTGGGATTATATGATCTATTATTTATGGGATTATATTATTATGCAACTAATCCACAGAGGGATATTAAGTGGGTTGCTGCTGCCAGGAGGGGATTCTGTTCCACGTCTCACATGAGGAGCCTTGTGTTTTATTTCTAGAGTGTTAAGCATTGATGACAACCCAGAGACTTCAGGATTTGCCTCTGAAAAATAGAACTGGTTTGTGCCTGACCGTGTATACAGTAAATTCACAAGATTTCACTACCTAGAAAAGTATAATGGACTGTCTGAAACTTTAAGATCAGTTAAGCACAAAGAACTCAGATTGCCTTTAGAAGCCCGACACCACTGGTTTTGCAAAGCCCACCACAAAGACCAAGCCTCTATTCTTCTGGACTATGAAAGGAATTGGTTTTATGGAGTGATTTTGCAGCTCTGGAACTGCATTCTGCAGTTTGACTGGGGAGGGGAGGTCTTACTTGAGAAATAAGATACATTTTTTAAATGTTAATTAGTCATTTACAAGCTTTCTGCAAGACTCAGTTTGAATGTTAGTCTTAAAAATATGTAAACTTCCGCAGTGCACAGATGATTCTTCCTGAAATAATTTATTCCTTCTTTATCCAAGCCTATAACTGTATTATGGCTCAACTTTTATCCCTTCTTGATTCAATAGATGTTTTTCAATTACACCAAGACAAGTAAAATCAGTAGGTAAAATGAATAATTTATAAAGCATACTCTGCTATTTTATTTTTTTTTTAAATCACGCAGTATACCAAATTATCGATGGATTATAGGGAGGTTTCTCAAATTCAGACAAGCCTTTTATGCTGAGCCAGGAGAACTGAACTATTTTACATATTTCCTTCACCTGGCTGTGAACCCTTATTGAGTAATGTGCATTTTACAGACGGGCTGTGCATAACCAGACGCTCTGTGACAGAGCAGAAGGGATCACGTCACCAGCCAGAGCTCAACCCATCCTGGCAGGACAAGAGAGTTGCTTTGCATGGCCCCGTGGTGTGAGCAATGACGAAGCAATGCTCTGGATCTGCCAGGAGGCACAAATACATCACTTTGCCAGGTTCAGTGATTTACAACTTAAATTTACACAGTGTAATTAAAAGACATTCCTGAGCATGTTCTTAGCAAAAAAACAAAAACAAAAACAAAAACAAAACCAGCCAAAAACCAAGAAAGAATCATCGTGCCTGGATCCTAATATACAAAAGAGACAAGAACATTGCTAAGAAGTAGCACTGCTTTGTCATGGATCTACATCTAAGGGTCCTCGAAATACTGTAACAGAAACGCTACGTGTTTATATTTATGCTCCCTATACAATCTCATACAATTCCAACACAGAAACCTTTAAGATTCTGCTTACAGACACGATATAATAATTTCAATTGTAATAATTCTCTTCACTGAAATATTATTCTCCCTTCCTATCTCTTTTTATGCCCAAAGGATGGTGCATGCCATAAATACAAGTATTTCCTCCTTTTCTGAGGGTCTATCTTGTGTATTACTTCTTCCATTGAGGTACTTTTCGAAAATGAAGGTTGCTCTAACATGATGTAAGATGACAGAGATCAAGACACAAGGAAATTTTGTGTCATCATTATTGCAAGTTACAGTTCAAGTAGAGTTCAGAGAGACAAAGTGGAATTACGTCAGTGCAAACCCAAAGAGGACAATCAAACCGACGTATTTCTACGAAATTTCCAGGGGATTTCTCCTTGTGCCAAGTGGTCAGAATTTGACATGGATGGGCTTGGTGACAAATCACTTGTTTAGTTACTGACCACTCCAGCACGAGCCTTGCTGCCCTCCTGAGCTCTTCTCGCCATGTAACAGTCGGCTCCAAATGTGCTCAGCATCTGAGCAAGCCTGTTCCCATGACAGGCTGGGTAAGACAGATTCTTTGAAGCAGTTAAATACATAGGAGAGATGAAAATATTTAGGCCCTGCCATATTTCTGGTTAGGTATTTTCTGTTTTCCAAGATCTGTTACATTCCCAAAGAAAAAGAAAAAAAAAGAAAAAAGTCATGGTCAGAGATGGAGAAAACTAATACCAAAAAAATATTAAGCAGAAGTCTGTATGGTTGCGGGAAGATTTCTCCTATTTTCTTTCCTCCTATTTCTCATATTGTCTCCTTCACTATCAATATATAAAAGTAAAATTCAAGCTATGAATCCAAACGTAGTTTTGTGTCCTGATAATAATCAACAGCCAGGTAAGCTGGACCTAGCCGGGCCTCGTGTGGGCTCTCGATTCCAGCTAGACCCCACTTGTAGGCAGACTGGAACCCGAGAACACCCCCAGTTCCCACCCAGCCTGGGGCCAGCTGGGAGCGGTCAGTGGTCAATATTTCAATATTCGAGGGCGTGAGCACGGGGACAATCACCAGAACTTTTTCTGATGGCTGCTGCTAAAAGAAACACACCAGAGGGCCAGTAAAGAGTAAGTGACTCTGAAGTAGCTTTTAGAGCAATCATGTTAATTATAAAAGCATCTATGTTAGACTTTACCTCCTTAACACAATCTTTAATGCATCTAGAGTCCGAACTATTTAGATATGCCCATTTCCTCTTGATTAGAGAAAGCTGCAGGCAGCCAAGCTTTCCATTTCTTGTTCCATTATTATTTTAGTTTGCCTAATACATATAATACATATTTTTCTGTTTTATTTTATATTACTGCATTGAATATCATCTCTCTATTAAACATAAAAGTAGGTAATCAAGAGAAATCAAACATCAAAGTAGGTAATCAAGAGAAATCAAATATCAAAGTAGGTAATATAAATATATCATATTTTAAAACAACGCAAAAAAAGATTTTTGAATGTGGATGCAGAGAAATATTCAATGTCTCGACCAGTGAATAACAGAATTAATTGTATTTGCTACAATCCTCCAAACAGTATCTGGATTCTATAGCGCTAAATACTCACAGTAGTAAGAATATTAAAATTGTGACTGATGAGAACATTCACCATCAGAATTAGTTTTTCATTTCCACGGAGCTAGAAGGTTCACTCATGCATGCAGAAAAGTGAACTCGTCAAAAGTCACCTCACCAAGACCGCACCTCCAGACAAAGTAAGATGACTCTCAGTGCACCGACGGGCAATAAGCTACATAGCAATCTGATTTCCTTCTCATTCCAGTAACCTGCACCTCAGGTCACAGCAGAGATAACAGCCCTGACAACATTTCATCTCCTGGAGCACTTGCTCTATTGACTTCCGGAAGAAGAAAATTAAAAAATTAAATTTAAAAAACTCTGAAGTCCTTAAAAACACATGTGAAAACAAGCATAGTGTTGTGGTTAAAAAGCATCGGTATTCAGAGTCGGGGATTAAAGAACACTGAATAGAGATGCTGAAGTGTAAATACTATTTGTTTTCTGCTTTCTGGACACTTGTGTAGAAACTATTACCACGAGAATCTACAACATAGATAAACTTGTAGCATTTATCGTACTCATGAATCAAGAAGCTTGCAAGTACCTACATTTATGAGCTGGTGAGGACAGGAAAATTAATTCTAACTTGTCATCCCTTTGTAATTACATTACATCATAACAGCTACATGGTCTTTGTCCCGATCTTAATGGTAATACACAGGAATACATTTAAGATTAGCACTTTACTGGCACATCTAGCAGTTCAGCAACCGCTGGTGCGGAGACCAATTTAACTTTGCTGTAACGCCACTGAAATAAGGGCTGTATGCCTGTGTGGAAAGAAAAGAAAAGCCAGCTGTCTGCATCCACTCTGCCAAAAATCCAAGCCACACCACCTTTCATTTTTTTGGCCTGTTAAACCGGGACCTTTCTGAGCACTGAGGTGTGAATTATTGCCCACTGAAATCTCTCCTTTTCTCCTTGTAAACTTCGCTGGGCTTCGCATTAGGCTGACTGGGATTACTATGAAGTTTGGGATTGCCTAAATGACTGCTGACAGCAAAATAACCTCCCGGTGTTATTAGCCGGCTGCAGCGCCTTGTAGGAACCTGGTGCTCTGAGCTGTAATTATTGGTCAAGCTGAATCCTCTATTTTTAATTATTTTTTTTTTGCCTTCTAGCTGTCAGCTCATCTAAGTCATGGGTGGTTGCTTCCAAGAGATTGATGATGTTGGTGATAATGGGATGCAATGACTTGTGACTTCAATTTGGATCTTATCACTGAAAAAAAAAGCAAACAAAGGGGAATCCAAGTTCTTATTTCAGTGTTTTCCTTCCCCCTTTTGTCTTTTAGATTCAGAATGGTGGCTACTCTGATTTTTTTGTTGTCTGCTTTCTCTAGCTGACTCAACTTCTTCACCGTGATCCTTAAGAACCCTCACAATTTATACTAGAGAACAGCGACTTTTAACTGAAGATGTGTGTGTGGTAGAAGTATTCCAGTTTCTAAAGTTCTGAGGCAGACTTCAAACACCTCTAAACCTGAGTAACAGTTGGGTTTTTTTTTCTAATTCTTAACTGGAGGCTCTCAAACACCTCTAAACCTGAGTAACAGTTGGGGTTTTTTTTCTAATTCCTAACTGGAGGCTTTGCCTAGATAAATACAACTGGATACACATAATCAAGAATAAGACAAGAAGTACAACTGAGGCATTTTTCTCCAAATAATACTAGTACTAGTTTACATACTAAATTACTAATCTATTTGACATAGGTGAAAAAATTAGCTTTACCAGAGGCTCTGAATACATCTATAAATTAAGAGATGTGTAAAGGCAAGTTCTTAAAGTCAGGAAAGCAAAATGTTGTGCGGGTCTTCTCCCCATAGTTTCGTGAGACGTATCTGCATAGCTTAGTAATCAAAGTGTGGTTTTATTGTTGTCAGCATCTACAAATCCTCTTTGAGTTAAAGACAATTGTAGGCTGTAGAAAAAAAATTAAAATTAACTTTTCTTTGATCTCTGATGCAGCCAAGCTCATTTATATCTTTGAACTGAGATTAGTGTGGTTAATTTCTTTTTTTTTTTCTTCCTGTATTTGTTCTTCACAATTTCCCTTTTGACTACAAGCAGAAGCACAGAACCTCCCTAAGAAAAAGCATCTTGGTTTTATTTCTGGTCTCCCTGAAACCAAGAAGTAATGTAAATCTCATTTCAAAGTCTCATTAAATTGCCATCTGGATTTCCAGACCAAAAAGGTTTGGAGCTGTTGAGCTCAACTGCAGATAAGCAACCAAATTACTGGATGCTTCTCCAAACTAAATCTCTGAATCTATTAACTCTCTTCCCAGAGTATTTTCTCTACTGATGTGTAAAACACAAAAGTATTTCATTTTCACATAACCAGTTAAACTTGCAGTGCTGGCAGATCATAAAAAAGGGGGAAAGGGTGTATTTATGGAGGAAAAAAGGCCTATGCTCTACTGCAGCAGAGGAACATAAAGTCAAAAGAGCATAAAGAAACCCCCGAACCATTATCTCACAAACACAACTACCGAATTTTTTCTGGAAGCAAAGCTACGGCAATATGGGACACCGAGATAATGAGGTCCGGAATGAATAAAGGCATTCAGAGATCATAAATGGCTTCTAAACTTTTTCTTAAACTGATCCAAACTAATCAGCCGCGGTACGCTATAGAGCCTCCGTCTGTTATCTTCCCTTTCTCTGCTGTCTGGGCTGTTCCCGCAAGGTCATCGCGTTTCTCCCCAGCGTTAATGACCTTTTGGGACCCGAGGAAGAGATCCCTGTCCATAAAATACCCTGCAACCTTGTAAAATGATGGATTTTTATTACTCTTCTCATCTTCACCCTTTGCCTACAACAAATTTGGCAATAAATATTGCCTTGGGACACAGGACCAGTTGGTAAAGGCTTTTTAGGCTGGGATGAAAAGGAAAAGGGAAGCTGGTTTCAGGTTAACATAGCAAACATCTTAGTATTCTCCAAATCTGTGCCCCTTATGCTTTAAATTTGCAGATTTTTTGCACAGTAGGGTAAAACCCTGACCACCCTTTGAAACCCATTAAAAGGAACAGCTCTGCCATTGTTGCCTTGAACAAAGCTGTGACTTCACTGTATCTGTTTGCATATCGTAGCCTTTGGGGCACGTAGGTTTCACTGTAGAGCATAGTGAACCAAAGGAATATTTTTCAGATTTTTTTTTTTTAAATGACAAATTTGATGGACAGAAGAATTATCCAAAAGCAACAAGTCCATTTGTAAATATATTTATAACTGTGCAGTGTGCAAGAATGATATCTTTGCAATCTTCCTTCCCGATGTAAAGATAAAATGCTAATCGCTTAATTTTCGGTCATTCCAGGTTTAAGAAAAGAGGCAACAGACCATCCTATAATGTATCTGGAGCAAATGACATTGATAATCAAAATTATTTTTCAGTTGGCATATAAAGAGATTTAAATTTAGATTAATGTTACCCATTTCTTGTTTTACAGGAAATATTGATGAAGCAGAACGAGAGTGGAAAGCAGGATTCCATCGCTGGAACAATTACATGTCAGACTGGAAAAATCAATTTAATGATTACACTAGCAAGAAGGAGAGATGTGCTGGCCCTAATTAATATGTTTACCCTTTCCAGTATGTCCGTTTTACTGTTAATCAGGCAAATATACAGGTAACTTTCTAACACGTCTATCATTAAATATGTTATGCAGATTGAAAAAAATGTTATGGATGTAATGTTGATTCCCCAGATCTTTCATTTACATTTCACCTCGTATCTCAATAAACAATACAAGGCGTCTGTACCCTTTGAAGCTTCACTGTGTTAAATAGGACTGTAGAGATTAAAGTCTGAAGATTAATGATGTACATATTATTATAAACACTGGCTGCTTAAATTCACACTTCAAAGAAACAATGTAATCTGTTACAGAAAAATTGATTTTTTAAAATAGAAATAGCAGTGTTTCACAGTGTTGCCATGCAAAACACAATCCGTTTTGATCTTTTAACTGCAACGCCACTGCATTTAAACCTTGCTTCAGACATAATTTAAATGACACAAACATAGAGATAATAACTTTGCAGGGCACACGCCAAATGATACTTGCTTGTTAGACCAGAAAGTTTTAAGATTGCCATTAAAGCCCGAATCATTGCTTCTTTATGGCCAAATCTGTAGGACAAAGCCATAGGAGGAGAATATCCAAGCCATGTATCGAAGGCCTAAAATATTGGCACTCTGTGTGCAGATGTAACAGTAGAAAAAAGCCAGGAAAAAAGGATACTTCTGCTTCTGTTACTCTCATTTTTCAAGGAGTAAAGACCTACAGATTCAGAGAGTAATGAACTCTCAGCTTTCCCTGCTCAGGCACCCACTGTTGTCCCCTGGTGTCTCTGCTGTGGAGGTAAGCTCCAATCGTGATTTTTTTCTTCTGTCCACTGAGCTGCCTCTTAGCCAAGGGGCAGCCTCACTTTTGCTGGGACACGACGGAAAGATTTCTACACCAGGAGAAGAGCATCAACCTGCCTGTCAGCAGCTTCCTTGGAAATCAGCCCTGAAAGCCCTGCTCAGCCAGCCCTCAGCAGGACTGTGCGACCCGGCCACCAAACCTTGGTCCTCTTGGGGGAGGCTGGGAAGGACATCACTGAAGGGGGACATTGTGACCTTGGGGGAAAGGACTCAGCATTTTGACACAGTCAAGTGAGCTCTGGTTGTCATATGAGTAGGCATCTCCTGGATCCCTTTCTATCTGCTTGAGGGAAATCTATTAGAAGCTTTTAAAAAACACCCTTAGAAAATTACTCTTCCTACTTCTCTGCTTCTGCATGGGGTTGGAAGTTGTATGCCTGAATAACACCTTAATTGGCTGCTTTTCACTAGCCCAACTGGGAAGAATAAATGCCAAAAATTGATAAACATAAGGAGTATGTAAAAGCAAAAACCCATCTCATAAATAAATTATCCTGAAGAGTTCTGTAAATGTAATCGCATTCCAGTGCATCTATTTTCTGTTCTAGTGATTACAAGCTCTTGCAAAATTCCTTCTCGAGTTGAGTGGACTGAAGAGATCTAGATAATGAACAGAGAGTGTTCTCTTTCTGGCAATCAGTTTGGCCACACAGGATCCCTCCACTGACAGGACTTATTTCTGCAGAAAAGCCAAATCCTGCAAGAGCTGATGGCTTATCTTTTCAGCTGTTTCTAAGAGAATACAATTATTTCTTGACCAAATTATGGAAAACCACCTTTTAGCACAGTATTTCCAAAGACTACAATAAAACCTGCACAGCTAAAAAACCTGCTCACCTTTGAACACGCTGATTAAAACTCCAAATTATCTGGGATTCAAAAGCCCTCTTTACACAGCACTTCATGTTTATACCACAGGCAATTAGCTCATTATATACATTAGCATAGTAACTGCTATTAATATGAGCATGCGGAGCTGTGTCAGTCAACAGCGTGGTGGGCATTTATCAGAGATTCCTCATGCCAGTGATGAGCTACTGAAAAAAAAACAAAAAAAAACCAGAAGGATGAACTTGCTGTCTATCACTGAGCCAGTTCTGGCGCTCCCGGTTTTATTTCTATGGTGCTTCATGGACGCGTTGGGTGCCGATCCGCCACAGTGAGTGAGCCTTGACAGTGCCAGCAACACCTAAACACATTTAAAAGCAGCATTTGTCTCTTTTGAGATCTTCTTCACTGTTTTTCACTATCTGTCTTATCAGGCTAATCACTGGGAAAAAAATAAAATCCGAGCTAATTAAAACACATAAATAACTTCTGGGAAGGGCAGACTGAAAAGCAGTTTATACAATATTTTGCTGGGAAGGTGTCTCTTGTCTATATGTGCTGTGAGCTAGCCTGGATAAGGTCTATTTGAAGACGAATACCCTTTCCACATGAGTACCACAGCTGTGATGTTGTTACGGAGTAAGGATTGAGGGAAGAGCAAAGAAAAGCAGAAGAAAATAAAGGTTAAACCACTTTTTGAAGTGTGGTTTTACTGATTTTCTTGCTGCGAATAAATTGCTAGCTTTGTGTTTTTTCATATGCTGGGAAATAATATCTCCATTTATCATTGATATGAAGTCAATATATCATGTAGTCATATATTCATACCCGACATTTATGCAAAAACAGGAAAGCCTTAAGTACTTGGAGGTAAGTGGCTCAGGTAACGAAGTGTGGGAAAAAAAGACCAGTCCCCATTGTGGGTTGTTTCAAACTGAAGGTCAAAAAAAAGTTATATTGGAAATTTTTTGAGAATACTGTGTCATTGCTTAAAATGATGATTACATATTAGATGAATATCTTACCCAGACCTCACTGGAGATGTAAAGTTGTTAATTCATGTTTTCTTTAGCTCAAAAGAGGCAAGAAACCAAGGTTTCTCTGTGAAACCAGAGAAAAGGTGTTTATTCCTTCTTACCATTCTTGATGTTAAAAGCAAGTTTTCTGAATTTAGTCCCCGAGTTGCTGTAAGATTATAATAAAATGAACTGCAGTGCCAACAAAAAAGTTGGCATTAAACCAGTTGTCATTAGGTTTGTAAGCTAACAGCACGCTGATTAAGTTACAGACATTTCACACATATTTTAGAGACAGTCATAAGAAGGCTGAAGTCAGAAATTTCCCAGCAAAACTGTTTAATTAAAAACACCAGGTTTTGCATTTAAAATGTTTTGTTTAAAGGAACTTGCCTCAGATAATCTTTCAGTAAAGTTAAGCATTTTTCAAATGAAATCCTATCCTTGCTCCTGCTGAGTATCAAAACCTGAAGGAATTGGGATGTTCAGGGTACCTGGTTTAAGTCTGGGGCTTGTCTCACACAGCTGGGCCAACCAAGTTTGAGGGTTTCTGGCTTTGAACACGGGCCCTCAGACCACAGAAGTTGTTTCTAGCAGAACTAAGATGCCCCTGAGGTTTCCAGGCTTCCTCCCAATTGCAGATTTTACACTCACGGCTTGAATTTTTGGGACAGGTCCCCAGGACTTGTTGTCCTAAGCCCTGGCCATCACTCTAGGTTTATCATACTGATGAAGCCAAATTTGTCTCCGAGTGGAAGCCTGGCTTTTTGGCCTTCTTTGGTCACTAGATGTTCAGGCTATTTATAAAGCAGAGAATACTGCTGTATGAACATAGATATACGTGCCCAGTTTAGATCCTCGTGACTAGAAAACTCGTCTGCATCTCTCAATAACAAGGAGGCAAATCTCGATCAGCTTATAGTTGGCTGGGTATCTTTGCAACATAAGGCATGGAAGTCCTTCATTTTATTATTAAGTAGTGTTAGAGAGAAAATTATCTTATTATTTCAAATAATGTATATATATTTCATGGTGTCTAAGCTTAATATGATCTCCATAGGCCTCTCTGATGTTCCCATCACAACAGATCACCAGCAAGTGACTTTGCCCACTGTCACGTGCAGACGTCACATACATTAATCTGAATGAAACATTAAGAGGGAAGAGATATGTATTTGTCTCTGTCACCACCAAAACGCTGCCTTCTCAGGCTTGATCATGGTTCATGCATTTCTACTGGCTCAGCACCAGTTCTGCTACATCAGCAGCAGCTATTTAGAGGGACATAACAAACATCACTATCCTTCAGTTACACCTGCAGCCCGGCCAGCGAGCAAAGAGCAGCCGGTGCTGCCGCTGCCAAGGGCCAACAGAGGGCTCTTGCCCTTCCTTCTCCTCCAGTTGGGGGGGGAAAAGTAACACAAGGGGGAAATAAATAATAATAAAAAAAGAACAAAATACATACAACAAACTACCGAGCGAAAAATAAAAACCAACCAAACACACAACAAACCACCAAAGGAAAAAGAAAAACCCTACCAGGGAAAAAAATGAAAACAAAACCGTAAGTACCCCCTCGGCAAGCACTTTTGCCCCAGAATGATCAACAATCGAAGGGCTTAATACTGTACACAGAGGTACTAAGCACCCCAGTGTCTCTGTTCCAGTAACTCCAGCCAAAAAACCCTCCCACTGAATTGCAAAATAAGTTTAGGAATTTGACAGTGATTCAGAACACGGCGTGAGGAATGAGAGCGGCAGGTTTGGCGCAGGCTTGTAGGGGGCTACGGAAAGTGCGAGTGCCAGCTCGCGGCTTCCTCACTGCTTTTTCTCTTCCAACCCATGCAACAACGGGCACTTGCCAAAAACTCTGACTGCTCTTGGCAAGCCAGCGAGCCCGAAACCAAGCACCTGTGTTACAGATATGTGCAGCTGTATAGGTTTACCGCGGCTGATCCATCTGTAGTACACACCACATGCCTCTTGATTTACTCTGGGCGGATTAAGAACAAGAATCCATTAGGAAAAAAGAAAAAAAAAAAAGAAAAAAAGTTCCTGGCTGAATTACAAGTATTTCTTTCTTTCTCACTGCACTGGGTTTTTTTGTCCTCGGCTGTCTAATGTTCTGGGGCAGGTTTCCAAGGCGAGGTGATTGCTGCTGTATGAGGGTGAAGAAACTTTTTTTTTTTAAAATCTCTAGCAATATAAAAAAAAAAAATACTGTATGTGCATTCAAGGTCAGGTTGGACAGGGCTCTGAGCAACCTGATCTAGTTAAAGATGTCCCTGCTCACTGCAGGAGGGTTGGATTAGATGACCTTGAAAGGTCCTTTCCAGCCCAACAGAGTCTATGATTTTATAGTCTAGGAGAGGTATCTGACACCTGTGTGCACATGGTTAATATTTAACAACCTTGACTTGTTTCTGTGAGCCGGGAGGACCACTGCTTTAAACTCATGTATCTCCTAGAGAATACACATACACACATGGAAACACAGGCTCAGCAGCAACTGCCTCTCCCCGACGTGTTTGCAGCCTTTGCTTGGAACACGGAGATAGATGGAGGCTTCATGTGTTCTGGGGTTTGTATTTTCCAAATGTATCTTTTTGGTCTTTACTAAAGAATAAAATGATCACAGGACTTTGTGATATAAATCAACACCTCAGCCAAATTAGTCATTCACAGTTAAAAGTTCAAAAGCTTTTAATCTGATTTCAATTGTTTCAGGACCAAATTTTATGAACAAACATAATTAGCCATTTTGAAATGCTTCATAAGACAAGATAATTCCTTCCTGACCCCTGCCGAAGTCTTGAAGCATGAATACTGATTATCTTGTTTTAGCACGCAAAGCTTCCAGCATTTTGTTGATAAACTAGATTAGTTGCACTCATAAAAACGTTAACTCATAGACTTAATGACTACAAAGCAGTGATGTGAATCTACAATTAGCACAGGTGTGAATTTTTGAGAGGCTTTTAATTGGATTGCAGGTGAGATTAAATAAGGCTTCCAGGCACGTTGCAAGCAGAAGTGCTGGGCTGCGGGACGAGGTGGGAGTTGAGTCATGTGATGAGTTCAGATAGTCTGGGGACAATGAGGAGGAAAAATGACGCTTAATTCCAGCACGAGATCTGTTAGGCGAAAGCCAGTGATGAAAAAGTTTCGTTCCTGAGAGCATCACAGCAGCTCTGTGACCTGCACAGGGGCTGTGGGGGTCCCTCTTTTGGAATTTAATGAACATAGGATCATAGAATGGCTCAGGTTGCTCCAAGCTCCATCCAGACTGGCCATGAACACTTCCAGGGATGGAGCATCTACAACCTCTTGGGGCAACCTGTTCCACTGCCTCACCACTCTCACGGTGAAAAATTTTTTCCTCATATCTAATCTAAATCTACCATCTTGCAGTTTCAGGCCGTTGCCCCTTGTCCTGTCACTAGAGGCCCTTGTAAAAAGCCCTTCTCCAGCTTCCCTGTAGCCCCTTTCACGGATTGGCAGGCTGCTATCAGGTCACCCCGGAGCCTTCTCCTCTCCAAGCTGAATAACGCCAGCTCCCTCAGCCTGTCCTCATAGCAGAGGCGCTCCATCTTTCTTTAAATACTGTCATTCTGCTCAAGGACCTGGAGATAGCCAGGAAATCACTGGTGCTTTAAATCTGAGAAGTATCTCGTCCCTTCAAGTCCATGTATTTGCCTGAGAAAATCATCGGCTTCTGATCTTTTTAATTCTGCTCCATTTTAACATCTGCCACGGCTGCAGGAACTAATGTTTTAGCCACTATTAATAGAACAATGTCCAAATAGCGTAGGAGGTCCTTGCAGTTTGGGAGTGCTGTGGTTAATTTCTTTAATTTATAAAGTATTTATAAGTCCTCAGTTATACTGAGCAGTATAAGTGTGTAGGCAGAAAGCAGTTATCTCCACACCTCTCAATCTTCCAAAATTAAATTCAATCTTGCAGCATGTCTAATCACTTCAGGGTACCTCATCACCCTCTCCCCATTATAGGCTATGCAGCACCATTCCTTACAAAATAAATACGTTTCAACTGAGTTTTTAGGCTGACCTTATAACATCCTGTGAGATAACTAAAGTATTAACCCAGAAAAAGCAGCAAGAGATGCGACTGATCATTTAACAAGAATTGTTTGGAAAGTAATTCACATGGGCCTTATTTAGACTTGTAAGACCCAGCTGGAATTACACATCCAAAGTGATACTTCCAAAATATTATGCTTTTCCCACTCACTAATTCCAGAACTACAAGTTTTATAGATACTGCTAGCTGAAATTACATTGGTCATTAAAAAACTTCAACCATGCCTCATTTTTCCTGACTTAAAGCAAACCTATTTAACTTTTTTTTTCTTTAGCACTGCAGAAAAACATTACTTTGTTATCTTTCAGCATTTTTTAAAAATCTAAACATTTATCCCCTTTCATGTTTTGTTTTTGGCGTTACAGTAATTTGGACAGTCTTCCCCATCTCTGCTCTCTAAAAGAGCTTGATCTTGTAGCTCTCACTGCAGACATTACTCTGGTTCCAGGAATGATTATTACAAACCAAAACTGCAGGTATATACTTCTGTACTCACAGTTGCCTCCATTCAATAAGACTTTCATATTTCACCTCTCTCTGGGAATGACCTCAGCACTCCCAGTTTTAGACCACTGGGTGACTTTCAGTTCAGTTTTGTCATGACCTTCAGCAGAAGCACAAGAGCTCCTCTGACTGACATTTTCAATCTTCTCTATCACTTAGTAATCTGGGAGGTGTCTACTATTTAAGGAAAAAAAATCCATACCACTTTTTTCACCGATTTCTCTTAATGACAAGCTAAACAGGTGAGTAAATCTGTGGGCAAACTGTATTTATGTGCTCCTCTTTGCAGAGGAAAATCCATTAGACGCTGACTACAAAGGCTGCCAATTCATTTACTTTACGTTTCACATGTTTCTATTATTTTGCTAATGAACAAACTGAAAAAATGAAGCAGAAACTGAAGTAATCCTTTGCCAATCCCTGGCAAAACTGGCAGCGTACCTTCAGCTCACCTGAGAGCCCTCTGCTCCCCCACGGAGGCCCTCAACAGATTAGTTTAATTGTACCATAAATCGGATCGGCTGTAGCAGTTCCTATCCTTATCCACACTCAAGATAGCGTTTTATTAAAAATATCAGGATGAGTATATCCAAGAACTCCTTTCTAGAGATGGGCATCAACAACCAACCGCTACAGGAGCTCCCAAGCTCTGACTATCCCCTGTAGGTCCAGAACTGCAAAGAGGGATCTCAGTCAAAACTCAGCCTACAGGTCTCTCCTCTAAGTCTAAGAAACAGCTGGACTGGGTCTGAGCAACGCAATTTGACAACACTTTGGAGCAAAGAAAGCAATAAAGAAAATCTCATTGAATTTTCTTTCCTACCCCTGGGCACAAAACCGCCAGGTTAATGACTTCAGCTGCCTCAAGCACCAGTAAGGCAGCAATGGCAGGAGGTTCCTTACACTGCTTTGAGCTGAAGTCAGTACGTGTTCAGTACTAACAGGGTCTTACCTGCTCTTTCCACCTCGTTAACCTCCGGCTAACCACGTCCCATGGCGTTGGCCATAGCAGGACCAGGTGAAAATGGGACTGAAACCCCTGCTCAGGCCGAGGTCTTGCCTTTTTGGTGAGACAGGACTTGAGGGGACAATTGGAAATGCCTCGATCCCCATTAGCTTCTCATTTATTCAATGTAGCCTCGTTACCGGTGAGGCAGGTGTGCTGCAGCATGAAAACAGGCGGCCTTGGGGGAGTAAAACTCTCTCTGAGCAATGGAGAGGATTCACAGAGGCTTTAGCCTGGAACGTCACCCACTCCAGAGTAAACTTCCCAATTCGTGTTGATATAAGAACAAGCGTTACGCCAATCCCCTGAAAATCCCACTCTATGTTATTTCTATATTCAAAGGAATCTCCCTTGACTATGTAACCAGTCACTGCAGCCCGAATTCCTGCTATTTCCCATTGGCATTACTGGTAAAAACTCTTAAAATGTTATTGCTAGTGCACTCTGGCTCCACAGTGAATTCATGGCATTTGACATTCATAACTCCACATTTATAAAAATAGACTAGTCCATTAAAAACCTTGTTAATAATGGTTCTAGCAAAGCATGCATTGCCTAAAGCAACACAATTATTGGTCAATAATTCCTCTTTAGCTGTCTGTATTACTACCACTTTATTTCAACACTTGGCTTCTTACCCTTTGATCTGCTAATTATCTTTTTACCCTCTGATCCTCTTTGCAATTCCTTGGCAATTTGATCCCTTAATTACAGTGCCCGTATTCCCTGCTTTCTGTAGAATGTGCGTTTTTTCTGACCTTCTTCACCTTTCTTCATAAAAATACTTACCATCTTGCTGTAGGGTATATCTACATCTGTAAATATATATATTGATAGAAAAGGCTATAATTAAAAGTATTTTTATGCTTTCCTTGCAATCCCTTAGACTTCATGAAAAAGAAGTTCTTATTAGTTTGTCATTGACTTTAAATTTTAATGGATGTGGGCACTCATCTCTGGTAAGTTCTTTGGCACTCCATCTTCAATTACCATAAACTTGTAGATTTCTTTCAGATGTTAATAAACATTGGTTATACTTCTATCCTGCAGATGCTATTAAAAACACAGTTTCTGCAGGTTTTGGATATATATTATAAAAAAAGTATTTTCTGATATGAGGCTTTTCTCACTTTATGAGCACGACACATGAATTACTGAATTTTCTGCATTGCCAATTTCCTAGGGCCTTTTAAGGGGCCTTCTAAGACAGATGTAGACTTTCAGTGCAACCTAAAAACATTTTAGAGTAGTAGAATTTTAGGAAGATAAACCCAGGCTGTTAACTTGCTCCTCTTATCTGGCTCCCCTCTGTCGCTGACCCTGGGACTTCCATTGTGCCACCTTCTCTGCAGCATCAGTGGGGATTGCTATTGGGGAGGTGTTGGGTTCAATATTGTATAGATTTGCATTAATTTCATTATTTCCATTGTTTTCATTATTTTTTGTATTAATAGTATTATTGTTTCATTAAAGGTCTTTTAGTTTTCTCTTCCGATTTATAAGTCTGCCCCATTCTTTAGTGGGCATTGTACATCTGCCCCATTCTTTAGTGGGCAGCCCATCCCTGACCCTTGAGAGCATCTTACCTATCTTCTTGACTCTCAGGACCAATGTGCTTTTCTACTGATTCAGATATTCAACTGACTTTTAAAGGGACACATCTTATAAACACAAAGGTCTTTTGGTTGAAAGACTCCAGCTTGTTTACAAGCACAACAAACTGCTCCACCCAAGAAGATTCAGGAGAAATGCTGTGAAGACCGATTAAATGATCAGTCACTCCATTTTGGGCATGTATCATTTTGTACTATTGCAGCAAAATAGCAATTAAGAAAGTAAAAATAGGGCAGAAAAAGTGTGAAAATTTAATATGGAAAAGTGAAGAGACGAATTGTTAATTTTTCCAGGCCTGGGTTCAGATATGCTGAATGCTGAATGAGAACTTGTACAGTGCAGATGTGATGGTGCTGTGGGAGGGGGGCATATCTGAGACTGGAAACAAAAATCTGCCAGTTAACCCAGCCTCAGAATCTGAAAGCCAGATTTCCTTCATTTACTGTGATCAGTTTAAGAAATATAAAGCCAGTCACGTTCTACCGGGTGTTCTTGGAGGCTGCACTACAAGCAGCTACAGAGCTGTGTTACGGGCAGCGCTGCTTGCGAGGGAAAGCTGGGCAGCAGGAAAAAGGGGTTAACGCTCAAGGCACACCAGTTCAGGACACAAACTGGTGCCACTGGCTGCCCTCTGGGGATCAGTGGTGGGTGACTTCCCTCTAGGGAACTGGGGCAACCCAGGCTCTGGGAGCAAAAGGGAATGGGCTCATGTAAAAGTCCTTTCTTCCACTCCTGCCTGGCCCAGACCCACTTTCCCATCAGGATGTACCACGGGGCGGTTTGGAAGCGGCTCCCTCATGTACACCCTGTTAAATTATCCATTTTTTCAACCTTGCAGATGGAAGCATACAAGCTCAAAAGGAACAGCATCGTTCTTCTTGCCCTCTTCACGCTGGGCCTCTTCAAAATTTTTGCAAAAGAAGGACACGCTCCCGTGTCTCAGTCTGCCTGTTGGTGTTGTGGGACTTTTCCTGTTAATATTTACTCCCCTTTTTAACCTCAGAGCGAGCAGATTCAGTTCAGCGCTGAGGCCTTGGGAAATCTCAGTCAATAAAACACAGGCTCTATGATTCTAAGTTTTATTCAGCTTTTACAGGGCAATTAGTTGCAAACGCTCACTTAGTCCTTTGGCCAAAGTTACCAGCTGCTTAAAAGTAACAGTTTTGTGGTGTGTCCACTCCAATGAACACAACAACTTCTCATTCCTTGGAAACCTCTGCAGAGCTGCCAAGTAACTATCATTAACGCAACATTTTTCTTTTTGACCTTGTTTCTGCTTTAAAAATGATTGATCGAACATCTCTTTTCTTGTATAAATACTCTTTGCATTTTTTAATATAGAGGATTCATTTTAGGTTCCCCCCGTGTGAAAAAAAATTCTCATTTCAGTTATCCAATTCTTTTCCATCAGATTGCTCTTACAAACCATGGGGATTGCAAGGGCAAAATACATGCTATGGAGTAGAAGTATCTTCTTGTACAATCTGAAGGAAAATCTCCTAAGAAATAACATTCTTCTCCCACAATTTCAAAACAAAAGTGCTTATTGAATACAATCCTGTCTAATCATATTGACTTATTCTACCTTTTTTCCCTTTTAGACTTACCTGAGAGCGTATAAGTTGCCATTTTTCACATTAGCTCTTAAATAGCTCACACTTCCCTGCATCGCAAGGCACTTAACAGCTTTTCAGTAATCTGATTGTTCAATTGTCTGAATATTTCTTGACACAGGAAAGTGAAGTACAAGATCAGCTTGAAATATCTTGAAATACAGTAGGCCATTTCACTGTAACTGAAGCAAGTAATGGAGAATTTGTAAAAATAAAATGTAAAGAAATGAATTGTGGTTTGCAATAAATACGTTTATTGCTCCAAGGGTATTTCTGTTTGAATTATGGAGCTTCTGATTCATTGTTTGGGAATCAGGACTATCTGCTTGACTTCACTTTATAGTCCCCTCGCCAGGTATCTGAGCTCCTTCTGAGGCACGCTATAATTCAATACGATATGGAGAAGCTCAGTTCATTGATTGATTGTAGGTCTCAGATTTGCCAGACATAACCAGAAAGGTGGTCAGAACTACTGACAATGTAGTTTTTCTTCACAACCACCCACGCTATGAAGAAAAACTTTTTGCTGCTTCCTTTGGTGAAACTTCATCTCATCAAGTATTCCAACCAGAGGAGCAACAACGCCAGCAACTAGACAAAACAACTACTAACTGCAGAACCATACAATAGTAAAAGAAGAAACTCCTTAACCAAGAAAGTCTTCAAAGAGAAGTACCATTTCCTCTGGTCAAATGTCTTCTCTCTTTTTTTGTGTCTGTGTAATACTTATCCCAGTTAATATTTAGATTATTAAAATCTAGCAAGCTACATAATGCGGATACATACTTGTTTTTTTCTACAGGAGAATCCAGAGTTCACCTGATTGTGACACTCTTTAATCTCTATTTTCAATCCAAATTCATGTAACCAAAACTCTTAGGTCATTTTTCTTTGTCAGTAATTAATACCTCTCACTAATAGCTAAGTAATCTGTTGTCCTTTTGTATCCCTCCAGCAAATTGCATCAAGTAATTTTCAGTTACTCATGGGGGTTTTTTCCCTTTTCCTTTCTATTTCTTGCTTTTCCTCATCGTGTTGCCTGGACCGTTACTCAGTGTTATGGAATCTTAAGACATCTGCAGGATTCCCATGCCTTGTGTTGCTTTATCACATATTAAAGAAAAAAAAAAAGGGATTTTCCATAATGGTTGCCAACCAGGGGCATCCCCATACACAGAATCCAGCTGCAGCCCATTTATTAACAAATACCATTTTGCCTTTCCTACCACTCCGAGTTGTTTAGAACTATTAAAGCTTCAGGCTAGCAGAGTTTACCCCTTTTAGCTGTGAAACCCCAAGATTTCAAGAAAACTTTTATCATTCCATTTTCAATCATCTTTTGATTTCACTCTCTAAGATTCTTTGCTGTGCACAGGTTCAATATTTTGCAGCAGAAACCTCCTCTAAAGGGGACTGAAGCCAACAAAACCTTGCAGTTGAAGTTTGTAGGCTTTAAAGTGAACCCGAAGTCAGAGCTGAGCCAACCCTCACTCTTGCAGTAGAAGTCAACGTCCAGGTTATGCTCTGACACACACACAAACTCCAAAACAATTAAGCATGCATTTTTAACTAAGACGAATGTACGAGTAAGAGCGTATCACACACGCCCAAGAATCGCAATGCTTTGCTGACTGTAACCTTCACCACAGGAAAGATCTAGAAAAGAGCGAGATGCCACCTTCACTTTGGTGAAGACCTTGCTGGTAGAGGCACAAACTCTAAACAGTGTGATCACCAAAATGTTCAGATATCCTTCCTCTCTTCTTCCTGTGCTATTTAAGCCAGAAGCTCTATTTGGACAAGAGCTCTTTAACCTCATCACAGTGGTTTTTGGTTTTTTTCTCATTTCAACCTTTGTAATCATTAACAAAAAATCCACTGATCTTTCTGCTCCCGCCTTGAGATTAGCTGATATTTTGCCTTTTGATGAAGACATCTAAGAAGGAAACACCTGAAGGAGGGTACAGAAGACAGAGCCAGGCTCTTTCTATTGGTGCCCAGTGACAGGACAAGGGCAAAAACTGAAACACAGGAACAACAGGAAACACTTTTTATCGTGAGAGTGTAAGAGACTGGTCTTGTTCTTTTGCCTCGACATTGCTGAAATGAAACCACTGAAGGTATCTCTGCCATCACAACGGAGCAACTGCTAAACTAGAGGTTTCCTGTTGCTGTGCCGACCTGAGCATGAAGTGTACTCCAAGAAACTGAACCTAACGCGAATTCTGAGAAACTCAGGCATGCGCCCAGCCCCGGGGTCTGCTTCTCGAGACCCCCACAGTGACAGTATTGGGCATGTGTACCACCGCTGGTGGGAGGTGGAGTTAAGCAAATCAACTCTCGGAATATGCAAAAAGATTCTCAGAAGAAACGTAAATACGTAATAAGATGACACGATAAAAGTGGAAGAAAGGACTACTTTGGCACTTTTTTCCTCTGCTCTGCTTGTTTGTCTTTTCCTGGTTCTGCTCTGCTTCTCCCGTCCTGACTCTCCTCTGGCTCGACCGTGGTGCCCCCCACCCTCATTGCTCCGTGGACAGATTGAACTGTTGGAATCTCTCAGTTTCATGGTGGTAACTTCTCCTTTCACTTTCCTTCCTCTTTTCTCTCTCCTCCTTTTCTCCCTTCTCTGCACTCACACACCGGTTGTCAGACTACTAAAGCTCTTGGGTGCTTGACTCTATTTTGAGTCTTAATTCTGTTCCCGGGTACACGAGCAGAACCTTTCGCACCAGTCCCGGACCGGCTTGCAACAGAGGGTGACCAAGAGCTAGAACCAGTTGCCCAGTGAGGTTGGGCAGTCCCCATCCTTGGAGATATTCCAAAGCCATCTGGACACAGATCTCAGCAACTGGCTTTAGGTGGTCCTGCTTGAGCAAGAAGATTGGACCAGACAATCTCTGGAGGCTCCTTCCAACCTCAAATATTCTGTGATTCTGTGAAACACATGTACATGAGTTCAGTGCCTCAACATGAAGCACATCAAACCTGAAATGTGAGGATGTTGAGGGCCTTTGAGGCCACACTAGAATGAAAGTGTTGCCAGGAACTGTAAAAAAAAATTAAAAAAATGAAAGTGTAAATCTTATTTGATTAGGTTTCCCATATCCATTGGGGTTCCCAATCTGTGTAGTATCCCCCAAAAAATTTTGATCTATTTTTTAAACCTCTTTGCTCTCTTCTCAAGCCTTTTGTCTCATTCTTCTTTGCTCTCCTATTTCTATAATAAGAAATAAACATAACTTTGCCTGGCCAATTTCTTTGACCTGAAAAATAAACCTGTAACTTGGGGCATACTTGGAAATGTTTACAGATGCTCAGTAACCCCGTGAAGACTCTCATGTCCCTTTGAATTTAATGGAAGTTGACACTGAATTCAATGAAGTGCGAATTTCCCTCTCAATTTCGCTAGCACTTTCCCTGGCTTTATTATGCCTGTGATTTCACACAGTGTCTGTAAATAGTGTTAGAATACAGCCACCAGCTCAGCCCTAGTATTTCAGTTGAGAAGTTAAGAAACCAAAGCCTTTTGTCATTAGCTGCTTCCAGTTCACATCCACAGTGGATAATCTGGATTCAATGCTCTTGAGATCTGTCCTTTTTTACTAATTGTTTTCATTTATTTTCTAGCAGCTTCTTACAATTAGAAATGGCGAATCCCTCCTCCTTTAGGGAAATATCAGTAATATAGCATATAAGACAAGATTAACTGAGAGAGACCAGTTATAAACCAGGGAGATCTCAGCAGCTTCAGCTTGCTCCTGCAGAGCCTGGATTAGGAGCAGTGACATGGTAGCCAACATCATTGCGGGATGATACGCCCGCTCCTCCCTACTTCTTCATAGTTGAGTAACAGTAGGCTTAAGGACATGGATTTCTTTCTTCTTCTTCTTTATCCTTGTGTGTGTGTTAGTAAACTGCCACCAGCAGGATTACTGCAATCCTAGATGGTACGCAGCCCAGGCTTTTTGGAATTAAAGTCCCCCTCGCTCCTTCGTAACCAGCCTTGCAGATCTGGCAGGGCATGGTTTTAGCTTGTTATCCTTCTAATCCTGTCGCAGCGCTTGCTGCCCTCGACGGTTTCCAAGCAAGCAGGTGCCTGGAAGGAACTGGAGTCAGATATCTGGTATTACTGTCCCTGCCGTGCTCGGAGGAGCGATGAGAAGAGTTACGCTGAGGTAGATGCAAGCGGAAGGGGATAGCAGAAATGCCGCTGCCCTGAGTCACATAAACAGCATCTCCTCCCCAGCCTGGCACAGTGACAGACCTGTCCCCCAGCCAGCAAATGAGCTGAGGGTTCAGGGAAAGGCAAAGGGGCTGTGCTGGCAGGGAGTAAAATCTCATCTCTGCTTTGGGGTCTCGAGAGAGGGGAGCTAATGTAAGAGCTAATGTCTCCTGCCTCTGCCAGGAAAACTGGATGGCCCTTGCTAAAAAGTCTTTCTGGTTTTAGTTTCAACAAGCTGCACCTCTGCAGCAAAGCCCTGTTGATACCAACTGACTTCTGCTGGCACTTAAAGGTACCCACACAAATAAGTGCTTTGCTGAAATAGGATGGACTGAAGCACTTGGCTGCGTAAAGTTTGGAGTCAATATTTTAACTGGGCTGTGTAATTTCCTGTCGTTTAATATGAGGCACCTCCTCGTGCCTTCAGTTCAGAGTAGTCATACACATATCATTGGGGAGAGTGTGCTCATCCTATGCCTCGCTACATCTTATTATGAAATTATAATGCCACTCTATAACCTTGCTGGAGGCAGAATTTCAAGCTAATGCAAGAAAGCTGGCCTCCCATACTGATGAACAAATCCTTTAAAATAGATATCTCTGAATATCTATCGAGTACCTTGATGCAGCCAGCCTTGGTGGAGTGCTGTTGTTTATCTTGAGAGAGCTGGAGTTTATGTCTTTGACTATTAGAACCCACTCCCAATTTTAGAAACTTAAGTTCTTGGAGTTTTACCTTATATGGCAATTGTCACATTGCCTGATCATGTTGTTTACACATTTCATACCTGGAATTATACAAGATTACAGACTGAAGATCAATCTCAGGGAAATACTTTGCACGTTTCTTTGTTTCTCATGAAAATCTGCAGAAAACTTCAAACTCGCGCCTGATCAGGAAGCATAAAAATATAAAGCTGAAGCTTTTTAAAAGCTTAATCTGGTCCGAGCTCTTCAAAGCAAGAGAATTTCCCCAGCACAATAAACAGTCAGACATTCCCTCCGAGCCTGATAAAACCTACTGACGTCTGCAGGGAACTATGCTACTGGAAGATTATTGTAACTACTCCATCACTGCTAACATTGCATATACAGTCCTAGAGCCAGCAAGATATTACCAGTCTTCTTGACAATAAACACTTGTCTCATGTAAAATATCTGTGTACACTGCACTGTGTGCTCACAACAGATCCAGGCACAGCAGTTTCTTTTCCTACGCTGCGCTAATCAGGGTATCTTGTTGTCTGAGTGACGACCAAGTATGTGCTAGTATAGGGAGGAGGAAAATCTACTGCAAGTTGTAAAAACATTATGTGCAGTTGCTGAAGTAACTGAAATAATTCTGTGAAAATTAGTCTACCTTTCTTGATGCAGCCCCAACCTTTTGTATTTCAGTACCAAGAAAAGTAGATGGGGAAAGCTGACTGGCATAATTACAGCACAGGGAAACCTGTAAGAACAAGCAAAATGGTACTACAAAGATAGTCGCTGGGAATAACACAAGGCAAAAAAAAAATAAATTGAGAATTATGCTATTTGTACAAAGAAGAGTTTGTGTGTAACAAATGCAGAAAGGAGAACTCTGCTAATTAAATTCACCGCAGAATTGTTCTTCTGACCTGTGCTGTATATTACGCAGAGTTCAGCTAGGACACTCACAATGTGATCCGTATTATTTGCTCTGTAACTGCTTTCAGAGTATGTAGAATTTTTGAAAGAGTTTAGATTTTGCTTAGAAGTTTGCTAAAAAAAAAAATAAAAATCTGAGTTATTTTAAAGGATGAGCATGATGACAATGTTAGGGTTTGACTTTGCAGAGATCACTGGAAAGGTGCTCTCCAGAGCAAGCAAAGACAAGCAAACGGGGTCGTAAAATGCAGGAATATCCTTGGCGTTTGTGTAGCTCTGACTCCTTCCATGCTCCCTCTTAAGCAATAGGAAACACCAAAGAAGAGGTGAAGAAACATTTTCTGAGAAAAGACCGCTGGTGCTGGTAACGTACCCGGGTAACAGCCCAGCACAGTTCCCAGTGCTTGCCCAGTGCAGGTGTGGAGCTGAGGGCAGCTCTCCTGGGTCACCCACTGATCCCAGTAACTCCAGCAGCTCCGTGTTTTCTGAGAGCCTTTTCAAGTGGAGATCAGTTACCTCCACACCTCATCTCTGGAGTGGTTTCTGGTCCCTCCACGTGCCAGCGAGAAGCAGCTGCGGCGTTCCTGCCCCACTCCGTCATTCCCGGGAACTCCTTCGGTGTCCTCCCTCCATCCCAGTACGTCTTAAAAGGGACGATGAGACACTGGAATGGTATGTCTCAAAATGCAGGAGGAAATCTGGGTATCCTGTCTGAACTGTCACCCAGATCCCCACTGACATTATCCCTACTTTGGTCTGAGCCAGAAGAGAGGAGCTGCGGACATTTTAGCATGCCTGCAAGGAGGAGTACTGCGTACACAGCTTGAACAGAGCCTTCTGAACATTAAAATTACAGAGAACAGCAAGTTGAGCAAGTACTTTATTTAAAATGTTGTGAATTAGGCATCTCTGTTATTTCTTCCCTTTCTCTCACTCAAGCCCTGTGTCACACTGTGCACTTTCTGAGAGAAACGCTGCAGTGGCCTCGGTTATCTGGGTCCGTTGGGAACGGAAACGTGCTATCGGGACCTGACCGAACAGGTCAGTACACCAGCTTATGTCATGAGAAAAGGAGAAAATCTCGACAAGATTTCCTCGTTTGACTAAGCTAAAGCAGGAGAGATTAAAAGTTGTTTATCAAAGACAAATACAGAAATAAAATGTCACTAGGCACCAAGACGCATCACTGTGCGGAATAGATAGATCGTTCTCAGAATTTTTAGTTTAGTTGTTTGCTCCGTGGTTCCCACCAGCCCTGCAGCACTCCCGTAGCCTCCAACAGGACCACAGACGTTTTGGGACCAAGGCTCTTGCTATATGCAAGGTTGTTTTAAGAGGATAAATACTTACAGTGAGCTGCAGAGAGAGCGTAACAGAAGCAAGGAGGGCTTTGCCTCTCAGACAATGCAGCAAACTGACCTTCTCATGAAATTTCCCAAATGGGCAGAATCCTTGTCATTCACAAATTATCCATGTGCATCCTGGGCCCAATTCCCCTGATGAATTCCTGCTTCCATGCGTCCCAGCAGAATTGTTCCTGTCTACCCTTCAAACATTTCAATTTCTATAATATTTTTACATTATATGCAAGATATTCATAGTCTGCAAAGGGATAGCTAAACCAAGAAACCAACAAGATTATTCTCTTTGCTCATCAAAACCAAGAGAAACAGCATTTCTCCTTTTTTGCTTGTGCACTGACAATGTGATAGAAGCAGAAATGCAGCAAGTATATAAATTTTTCTGTCTCTTAAAGCTAGCTATGGTTCTTACAAAAAGTTCTCAGCATCTTCAAGCTGGTGGAACAGTTTGCTCTAAAATATATTAGAGACACTTTTAACCATTAAAGGGGGGGGGAAAAAAAAAAAGGCAATGGCAGCAATAAAAATGCTGACAATAATAGTGTCTTAGTCCACTGAGTTTTGGCAATAATCAGTACATGATGCCCTCTCTAAAAATACTTTGGCTTTTGGCAGCTTTAAAAATTTTGCTTCCCATGGGTGTAGATTGTCTAAGGATTGGATAAGTTGAAAAACTTGGACAAACTTTGAGAAATTACTGAAAGAACAATAAATATTTAAATCTCAGAAATGCACCGAACACTTCCAGCTGGGCTGGAACAGACAACATTCCAGATCTGCAACAGCACAGAAAAATCAATAGGATAGAGGCCCTG
>NW_009697310.1:884-4455 GCF_000703405.1 Apaloderma vittatum | reverse complement strand
CTGCAAATTTTAATTCTAGTTGCTTTATCTTCAGGCGAGAAGCAAAGTTTATTGCAAACACTATGGACCTTCCTTTTTCACAGCTATATGAATAAGGAGTGTCTCCACTGAGACCTAGAAAATTATCTCAGTTAGTGGAAAATCAAATCCTGTTTTTGCAGAAGGGAAGTGTCCAGAACATATGAGTTAAACTTCAGTAACTCTACTGAAGCACAACATTGCAACAACTTTATTTTCTTCATGTTTGGTACAAAGGGTCAGAGGGTCAGAAAGCATCATCATAAATGGCTAATGTCCTCTATTAAGAAAAACTAACTAGCAAGAAGAAACAAACAGTACTGGTTTTAATTCCTTATCATAATTTAATCACTGTTTATAAAAGAGGGATACTTGAAGCATTTAGACTCGATTCTGGTACAAACAATTCTCTTCATCCTTTTGAGCCTCAGTAAAATCTTCACTTCTAGAGCACTAAAATCTTTTACTTATGATCAATTTTCCCATGGTTCTTTAGACTTCCAGCCTGGACCGGCAACAGAAATTACCAACTACCACTGTGAGACTTATAACACTCTCAGTCCATCCAGAATCAAACCCTACGCCCCAGGAGGAAGGCCCAGTTGAATCCCAAGAATGAGCCCTGGCCAGCTTGGGGCTCATTTTGCTTCAAAACAGCATCACCAGAATACTACAGCCATTCAGGCCTACATTTATATATTTATACATTTATATATTTAACTCTAGACATGCTGTCAACCTCCCACTTTATCTAACGTGAAACATGTCCTTTGGCTCATGGAAGCATCAAAGCTTTGATATCTTTCTTTTAATTCTTAATGAGTGGGTTTTTTAGGAGTGCCCCCTCTGCACGCTTAAAGATGTGAAGCCTGATCTTGCAGGATTAATGCAAAGTTGCTGCTGCACCGACTCGACAAGGCTTCATAGCTGACCTACGCAGATTAGGAAACTTAAACAAATATTTCTTAGTGCAAGATCAACTTTTACATTCCAAAAAGAGGAATCTAGGAAAAAGGACATGATTAACTGGTCCTATAAAATGTCATACTTCTTTCATACTTAAAAGAAAAGCAAAATTTTTTAATATTCAAAAATTCACTTGATGGCTGTATAGCATTCATGACAAAGCAAAAGTTCCTAAATGAAGCATTTGTGTAGAGTCATTTAGTGCGTGGTTAGTCACAAACATACAAACTATGCTGGGAAAACAGGGTTTGTTAGCAATAACTGCAATCTATTTGATGTAAATGGTTCCATTGTGTGCCAGGCTACCAGTACTTTTGCTTCAGATCATGTTGTTTTACATTTACAGCAAGTATTTGTTTTCATCAGACAAATGTAAGTAACATAATCACGAGGCAACGAAGGCAGTAGATTGGTACTTCCCGTATTTTTAAATGTGGATGGTTTTTACCCTTTTTTGTCATCTATGAGGATCCACCCATGAATTCTGGTTGTGAAGGATTTTTTTTCTCCTGACTAGTGGTGCTAGTGCTTAATAAAGTAAAGATCTGAAATAATATTTCACATGAATGAAATAGCTTTTGTTTTATCACCTAGCTTTTATTCATTGTGCACACACATAAAAGAGAGTAAAGAAGCAACCCAAAATGTACATGCACACAGATATAACCTGTAAAGTCTTAAAAAAGGATTGTTGAGGTAACAGAGATAACATTTTTAGATGGTAAGGATGGAAGGTGAAGAAACATAGAGCCTCTGGGAAAGAAATTTCCCTTTAAACCTTTTCCCCTCCACTTCCTGCACCACAACGTTCATTTGTTTGTAGCATTATTTAGCTGTAACATAACTTATTCTGGCAATAATACCAGCTCAGTTGTCTCAAGGGCCATGTACTTCCTAGAATACTGCAAACAATAAATATTTTGTTCCAGGTAGAGGTTATACCAAGCACAGCAGAGCTACAATGCAAACCCTACAATCACCTCTAGCTGGCAGAGGTCTAACAAAATAGGTCCTTGCTCAAATCTTGATATGTCACCCATTTCTAAAGTGGACCCAACAACACCAGGAAATAATACAAAACCTGGAGGATTAAACCCAGTATATTAAGGGCAATATAGTTGAGCTTCCCTTTCAAAAACATGAGTGCTTTGCAAGAACTCATCTTCTCAGCTCAGTCCCAATGCCCACAGCAGAAATTCTGGAATGCATCCTCATATCTACAGACCACCTCTCCTAAACAGCTTTGGAGATTTACCATTATAGTAAGTATCTAAAATGCCTGCAGCTCATCTCGGGGAGAAAATGAGAAGGTGAAATGAACAAGCATTACTCAGTTGGATATCATGTGTTCCTGTGTAGGTTAAGTTCATTTAAGAGAAAACTAATTGGCACGCAGTTACGCGAAACAAAATGAATATTAACATGGTTCAGGAAGCCAACAAACACAAAGTGGCAACTACTGTCTATGGATATGTCCTAAAAACTTCTAAATTCAGGTGTTTTATTGCAAGATGAAACACAAGAGATACCATAATTGCTACTTTTAAAAGAGATACGGGAAGCACTTTGCCACCAATTTGTCAGAAATGTGAGCTATATAACTATATGGCCACAGTTACATCTTTACAGTTGATGCTCCTGTACTGTGCAAGCAGAAAAGGGACAAGCTGCCCATGGTAATAAATTCCCTCCTCATCAGGGAACCCAGCGAGAGGCTGCCTGTCTCCATGATGGAACAGGTCTATCTTGCTACTGGGGGTGCAGGTGGCGATGAAAGGAGTGAAGGGACAGTGCTAGGGGGTCACAGTGCCTGTAGCTGCAGTGTGGGGACTGCGTGTGGACTGATGGGTTGGACATTAGAAAGAAGTTGACTACTGCTTCCACAATCAGGATAATCATAGAATTGTTTAGGTTGGAAAAGACCTTTAAGATCATCAAGCCCAACCATTAACCCAGCACTGCCGGGTCCACCACTAAACCATGTCACTGAGCACCACATGTACATGTCTCCTAAATACCTCCAGGGACAGTGACTCCAACACTTCCCTGGGCAGCCTGTTCCAGTGCTTGAAAACCCTTTCTGTGAATAAATTTTTCCCAATATCTAATATAGACCTCCCCTGATGCAGCTTGAGGCTGTTTCCTCTCGTCCTATCACTTGTTACTTGGGAGAAGAGACCAACAGCCACCTCACCCCAACCTCCTTTCAGGTGCTTGAAGAGAGAGAGAAGGTCTCCCCTCAGCTTTTTTTTTTTTTTTTACAGACTAAACAACCACTGTTCCCTAAGCTGTTCCTCACAGGACTTGTTCCCGAGTCCCTTCACAAGCTTTGTTGCCCATCTTCGCACACACTCCAACACCTCAATGTCTTTCTTGTCGCAAGGGGTCCAAAACTGAACACAGGATTCAAGGTGTGGCCTCATCAGTGCTAAGTACGAGAAGGAAAAAATTAAAAGAAAAAAAATCACTTCCCTACTTCTGCTAGCCACACTATTCCTAATCCAGGCCAGGATACTCTTGGCCTTCTTGGCCACCTGGGCACTCACACTGTTGGCTCATGTTCCGGCAGCTGTTGGCCAGCACCATC
>NW_009697310.1:0-796 GCF_000703405.1 Apaloderma vittatum | reverse complement strand
GAACCGCATACAGCTGACCTCAGCCCATCAAACCAGCCTGTCCAGATCCCTCTGTAGCGCCTTCCTACCCTCCAGCATATCCATGCTCCCATGCAGCTTTGTGTCACCCACAAACTTAGCGAGGGTGCACCTGATCCCCTCCTCCAGATCACTGATAAAGACATTAAACAGAACCGGCCCCAGTACTGAGCCCTGGGGGGCAACACTTGTGACAGGACCCGTGAGCCAGGGCAGGCAGGACACAATCCCAATAGTCTCTCTCTCACACTCCTTGATACTTGAATCTCATCACGGGACAAGGCTTGCTATGCCAACCCTCTTCATTTAGAGCAACCTGTTAGAACCCAGGTCCTACCATCTCCATCTTGAACACTGTTCCCAGAAAACAGGGATTGCCACCTGTTAGGTACAGACAAAGTAACCTTAGTAGGGATGAGCTCTTCAGGAAGTGGCGCTACAGAGAGTAACTGGGTCTTTCTCCTCAACTTACCTCCTCCCAGAGCTCTTCCAGCAAGCGGAGGAGTTCCTCTCCCTGGGCTCACCTCGCACAGGTGCTGCCCATCCTGGCACAAGGGGCACACCCTGCTCCCCCCCGGAGCTCTGCACCGGTCGTGGCGGGCACAGAGCTTGGAGAGCCCGAGGCTTTCTGCCGGGCAGACACCGCTGCTCCCTGGCCGCGCTGGCAGACCTTCAGCCCCGTCCCTGCGCGCCACAACTACCGCTCTGGCTCCAGGCGCTCCCCGGGACGCTTTTTACGGGCGGAGGGGGAACGTGGCGGTGGCCGCCGTTGCTCTGG
>NW_009697309.1:33293-78506 GCF_000703405.1 Apaloderma vittatum | reverse complement strand
GGACTAGGTTTTAGCTCAAACCCAGGACAGGTCTGAACAAGAAGTTTTTAACAGTTATATCAAATAAATAGACTTGACTGAGAGCTCTATACTTCTTATTGTATTAAAGGAAAATAGTGTAACACCCTTTCAAACAGCACCTTTTTCAGCCGAAGCTATGTGTTAATATTTTGTTCCTTATGGAACAGATGCTTAAACTGAGCTACTCCTTATATCGGTTGGGGGGAATTATAATGTATTAAATATTGTTCAGATACTACTTACTGTAATTTACTTAGGTTCATTATGATAATTTATTTTCTCTTGTAAATATATTGTTCCTTGAGTAAATTCCTACTGTCAAGACATGTACTGTACAGATGCAGTAAACAGCATTATTAAGTGCCTTCTGTAGCAGTAACAAGCCAGAGAAACTGTCTCTCCTGTTCACTATGACATGGCCCTTATCAGATTATAGCAATGGGATCAGCAAGCTCACAAAGCAGAACTTTAGATAATGCTTTCTGTGAAACAAATTTTAATATCTTTTTAGTTTGTTAATATATTTCATAATTCTTTTTGCTGCTGTATACAGTTTTTCAATATTTGTTGTTCTTTAGGTCCTTCTAGCTGGATGGTTTTTTTCTCCAACTTTCTTTTGAAAACTCTGTTGCTGCAAGAGTGGAAGTTATTAAAGATTTATCCTTGTATCATTATAGCTTGTGCAGTTGGAAGATCTTTTCTAATCATATTTGCCAAGAGGGGTTGTAAATAATTTTGAAATGGTTTGTCTAATAGTGAATGACACAAGCGAGTTTAACTCAACTGAAGGTAAATCTTTGGCTTTGGATTTAATATGTTAATATGTTTAATATGTTAATATGCTTATTTAATATGTAACTGAAGTTATATACACAGTAGCTCCCCAAAGCTCCGCTGATCGGGGGGACAGGGCGGATAGGATCTCAGTGTGATTCACGATGCATACAACTGAGATCTAACAGTTGCACAGCTGCAGTTATACTGTATCAGATCTGCTCATGGTCTCCTAGTGCTTTTCCCTCTCCACTTCATCCTTTATTAGGTAAGGCTTGCATTGGCACAGAAACATTTTCGTTCCACAAGCATATGCCAGGTATCTGGCGTTTTCATTTCTGTGCTACCCCAAAACTTTCTCACACTGTCCAATTTATCAGATGGCCAGCTAAGCCCACTTTGATGGCTTAGGACTGCACAGTAAGTCTTTTTCAAGGCTAGGAATCTGCCTGCCTATTAGAGGTTTAAATTTGGTATTACGTAGTATAATCCACCAAATGCTTTGGCTATTATATTCCCTTTAAAAATAAAGCAGGTTTTGCTGAACGAGGCAGCCCCATCAGATCATGTACTTGTGAACTATTTATGATGAAAACATAAGCATAAAATAGTAGCTGCATTTCCATATTACAGGCTGAGGCGTACTCAAGAGGGCCCTAATCCTTGACTGCTGCTTTTAGGTACTATTGCAAGACAACTAATATATTGCTGTCTAGAGTCTAACTTGGTCAACTGACAATGCTTTATTGATCAGGAAAGCTTTGCTTTAGTATTTGTGTAGTATTTCTGCTGTTTTTTTCTAAACCGTTTTTATAGCTTCGCAGATTTTAAAATGAATAATTACCATTACAACATCTAATGCAGCCTGCTATTTATCAGTGCGTCCAGTGTCATGCTGTTAATTTGTTACTCTGCTCAGTAACTTGTCTGACTGAAGAACATCTTGTGTTTGATCAAAGGGCATTTCTTGAAAGGCATCCAGCGTTTGTGTGAAGGAGAGATGAGAATCTATGATGTCTCTTAGTCGTACATTTCAATAGATGAGTTCTGTTGTCATTTTAAGACAAGGATTTAGATTCCAAATGTTCTTCAGCCTTGCATGTGTTTTAAACCTTCATCTTGAAAGATATCGAGACTTAATTCTATGCATTCTAAATCATGCTGGCATAGTGAGTGGTATTAATCATAAAGTATAAGTTTCTGCACTTGCCAAAGACTGTGTGGGAACCGAAACAGAGAGCAACACTCAAACCTATGCATAATCTGGTCTCCTAAAGTTGCTGCAAATGGCGAAACTTCATCTTACTATGTTTGGGGAGATGTTCATTAGTAATTATGAGGTCTCAACCCGAATAAAAGGATAAAATATTATTATCTCCTAACTCCTCTCCTCTGGAGTTTAGCTAGATATCTTTTCCACCTTTTAATATGAGGAGTTTTGGATTTGAAAGATGTGAAGACACGAGCAGATGCAAAAATACTCTGTTTTCACTAAGGAATGCCATTTCTGTTTGAGAATATACTTTGTTGTGTGCTACATGTGAACTGGCTGATTTGCTTTAGATGTGGGCTACCAAACCTGTAAATGGATTAATATTATTTTAAAAAATATTAAAATGAAATTGAAATTAAAATTAATCTAGTAAAAGATCTAAGGAAAAGAGAACAATATGTTTCAATGGAAGAAAATTTTGAACCCAGTTGCATTTAGATTAAGTACTTTTCTATCCTTAAAATGAGGATCCAAGCTATCAGAGGATAGTTGTTATGTCTATCATTATCATTCCAGTGATAAGAGAACACATTATGTGATGCTATGATTTAACTATTTATGTTATTAGAAAAATACGCTTACTGAATTTAAAATCAGTGAGGGGAGGCAATCCTTAAATTATATGAGGAGAAAATATGGATTCAAAAATTAAACTCAGTGAATTAGTCAGTAAAGATTTATTATATACTTGAAAATTAGAAATTTACTTGAATTATTTACTTTGTAATTAGTTGAAGTTCAATGTCATATTTTACTACACACAAATCTAAAAGCTGTAATAATTTGCCTTAACATGTTCAGACCTTTTAAAGGTGGCAAAAAAAGAAGTTTGTGAGAACTGAAAGCCAAGTGTCAAAGAAAGAAAATAAGACCTAGATTTCATCATCCATTTCTCAATGAATGCATTTGTCAATGAGTGAAAACATGAAGTATTTTTCCTCTGGACTGCAGAAGAGTTTGTATTCTTTCAGATTTCTTTTTTATCTTCTGCTACAGCTTTTATTGCTGAGCATGACATCATAGGGTCTGAAATATCCCTTCAGTCAGCTGGACTCAGCTGTCCCAACTGTGTCCTCTACCAGCTGCTTTTGCACCCCCAGCCCACTTGCTGGCGGGCCACTGGGAGGAACAGAGAAAAAGTCTTTTGCCAGCTCTTGTAGGGTGAATGCTGAGCTTTTGGTGGCAGATGCCAGGGAGGGTTTGTGCTAAACTGACATACCTTCCCAAAAGTGTGAGCAGCTGCAGTCACATTTGTGATGCACCAGGTAACACCAGCCTGAAGGAGCAGAGGTTGAAATGATTTGTAAAGATATTCCCTATCTAAAGTACTTGTGATGAAACAAAGCAAAAATCAGAGTTTAGGTAAACCATGGATACTTGGCATCACATACTCTGCAAGGCTTTTTCACGTAGAAGCAACATATTTAGACTATTGTGGTGCCAAATATTTCCGGTTTGCTAGAAAGAATAGGATTTTCTGCATCTCTAAGATGGATGTATTCTGTTACTCGGATTGGCTTGAATTGTTAACATGATGCAAATTAGTAAAATCAGCACTTGAACATGTCCACAGAGCCAAGTGCTAGCCCTTCCTCTGCTATGAACCAGAGGGGTATTTGCCAAACCCAGTTCATCAGCCTTTTCCACATCCTAGTATGTGGCTGATAATAAGCTCAGTAGAGTGGCTGGCTTTACGAGCATGATCAGAGTTTGCATAAATACAATTACACCCTTGCCAACTGAGGGCTTGTTTGTCTGTCTTTGGCAGAGGTGGCAGAAGAAGCAAGCATGTAAGACTTTGCAGCTGACTGTGTAGATAATGGCCTGGATGGGTGTCAGTACTAATCTAACTAGGCAGCAGCCCAGGATAATCAGGGTTGGTGAAATAGCCCAGTTGATTACTTTGCATGCTGAGCTTGTTGGTGCTGCAAGAGAGGTTAGTGTTTGGTGCAGTGGTTGCTGCTGGAGAGAGGGAGAGGATGAGCTGAGCCATCTCCTCAAGCCGCAGTGACAGTCATGGCCTGGAGGAAGCAGGAATTGGCTTGGAATGTACTCTCACCTTCATCTTCAGTTCCACCTCCTCTGCCTCCCTGACCCTGGGACAGAACTAGCGCTCAGTGTGGAAAAATTCAGCTCTGTCTACAAATTTGAGAAACTTTGCTTTGTCTCTGTGCATATCTGCAAACACTGCCAGCCTCCTGCAGGATAGAGTGGATTAAAGTGGGAGTAGATGTCTTCCTGATGAAGTTTATCAGATCATAATCTAAACCAGCATATTGACCTTGCTTCGTTTGAATCTGTAGATGATATCTGATATTAGAATTGGAATAATGTGTTTCACTGTTACAGCAGCTTTGATAAATGGTATTATTTCACAGAAAAATAATTCTTTCAGTTACTTCTATTGACATCTATAACACCTAAAAACAAAGAGAAAGGAATTAAATAACTGGAATATGAAAGTTAAATAATGAAAAACTCTCTTTTTCTTTCATGTTCTGTAACATCCTCAGGGTGAAAAAGATAACACCTGTTAAAGGGACTCTCACAGGTGCTAATTGTTATTTCTAGGGGAAATGAAAGGCAGTGAAATGAGGTGTTTTGGCTCATTTACATTTGCTAATGTTATTCCTTGAATTTAAATCATGGTACTGATAAAAAAAAGGAAGAGAGGTGAGAAAGAAATAGGGAAAGTGTTTTCCCATTGATGATTGCTCTTTTTGGTGCAATAGATACGGAACTATGTATAAAGTTATTGTTTGGACAATATACTATATCTGAGCTTCTCATATGGGTTATGGTGGTGGTGATAGCATGAAGACAGTTCAAAAACTGGAACTGGTTATATAAAAGTCAAGAAAATACAGAATGTGGTCAAGGGAGAAAATGTAATAGTGACTGTGACCATGTTGCTGGAGGCTGTTTTGGATTCATCCAGCCAAACACCTCACAGGTTTCTGGTCTGTCCTACGTAGCTATTCAGCTAGAACAGCTGTGGCCTGAGTAATAGTGAGTAAAGTGGTCTAAAAGCAAAGGTTTTATTTCCAGGCTGATAAGATGAGAGCCACAGATCCCTGATGGTCAGTAGTATCTCGGAGTTGCTCTGCAATAGTGAAATCTGGTCTCGACCACAGTCAGTGAGAGTTTTCCTATAGTCTTGTCTCTGAGGTTTTAGTCTAACCATTGAGAAGGGCACTATCACTGATTGAAAGCCATCAAAGTGTCCAATTCTAGTGTAAGAAAGAGTGTTTCCTACATTTTATAATTAACTAAATTTATACTTTAATCTGAAGAGTTTGTGTAAGGATTTAGACAGTTGAATTCATCTACTGAGAGCATTTTCGGCTCCCCTGAATTTAATAGGAACTATCTCATATACATCAGTTGGAATGAGGATTTATGTTTTAAGCACAAAAATTACTCCAGTTATTCTAAGTACCTTCAAGGTAACTGATTTTAACAAATGCAAATTCTCAGCCACTTCCTTGCAGATTAATGCTCACAGCCTGAATTTTTTTAGTGGAAGCCAACAGAAGCTGACTGTTACAGCAGTACATTTTGTGAAAGTGTCAAGTGGTCATTAGACTCAGATTTCTTAAGAAATCTTTTAAAGTAAAGCAATATGAAATTTGTCAGAAAATTGGGATATTGGGCACAAGCATGAGTGAAAAAGCACTATTAAGCAATAGAGAAGTATTTAAATATCTGAACAGCAAATGGACATTTATGTAGAGGATCCATGTAATACCTGGAGATTATTGTGCTTGACATTTTTAATCCTACAAAACTTTAAAAGACAAGTAAAGAAGAAAGTATTCTGCTTGATTGCACACTTTCAATGACAGTGATTATTTTTTCTTAACTTTTATTTTGATAAAGTCTTGAAAATCAAAACAATTTTTCCAGGGAGACACATTTTTTGACTGTTGCATTTAAAAAAACTCTAATTACTTCCTTTAAGAGGAAAAAAAATCTGATTAATTGATATGATAAACCTTTGCTAAGCACATAATAATGAATTGGCATACCAGATGAAGCCTCTTTTCAATGCCTGTGCAGATGCAGCTAAGTAAAGCATTTGTACCTCTGCTGTGAAAATCATCTGCACATAATTGTTAATTGCATCTGTGCCCAGACTGCAATGTTTTTGTGAAGCTATGCCTCATCTTTGATCGAAATTTTTAGTATTCATTTCAAGTGCATTGGTACTATTTGTAAGAGAAAGTGTTTGAATTACATTTATACAAATATTCCCATATGAGGGCCTTGATGAGTTATCATAATGATTTTTTGACAGTTTCTTTTTATGAGAATAGTTAGAAAAAAGTATCATCACTTTTGTAGTTTCAGCAGTGCAAGAGAGCAGTATATTGGTGGAAAAGTAATATACAGGCCAGGGAAATTCAAACTCATGGTGGATAGCAGAGGCACTTTTGAAGTCCAGGGTTAAAATATTTCTCTGATAAGAAGGTTGTAAGGATTATATCTTTTTATAGCATCACACATATGACTAAGCAGTAAAAAGCATGTCATCTATATTCTTTATTCTAAAGTAGGTTGTATCACAAAACTTGATTTGTGGCATGATACAGTGTAGGATAATAATACAGTTGAAAAGTGTTCATGTCATGTGTTCTCCTTCCTTAATGTGCATTCCTCATAGAATAAAATGCTCACAGTCAGAATAAATTATAAAAGAAAAAAAGGTAAGTAATGTTTTGCCTTTTGCCAGACACTTCAACTAGGAAATGATAAAACAGTGTTTTGGCACAACAAATTTTTAAGTATGATAAAGCTGAGATAACGTGATTGTAGACTTTGAATTTATAATACTGTGTTCAGTCAAAGTGACAATGCAGTATTTCAAGTGTTTAATCTAAATTAATCTCCCAGTTTTCTGCCCAAGAATTTATTTAGCAGTTGTAGTCATTTATATATACAGTGACTTTTATTTTTCATAACTAGTTTATTGATTCAACTTATTAATAAACAGCCTAGACAGTCATTTTTTGTTTGACATTACTCACATTTGCAGAAAGTGTTTAGGATGGTATTTTTTCCTAAGGCAGTGAGGAGAACAGTATAACACATTACTTGTTAAGAATGGAAAGGCCAGGAGAATATAGTCATTAAAATGTAGTACTTGTGTACCGAGGTGAATTTAAAAGGGCAGACTTCTCAGTTGTGACCTTCTTTCTATCCTATGTCATGCCTGAATGTTAATGATTTTCTTTATGACTGCAAATTTTAAAGATTTGCCAATGACAGTCACGGTATAACAGAAACTACAGAAAAGAGTTGGGAGATATAACTGAAAACAGAAAACAAAACTCCTCAGTACCTTTTCAAACTCTGTAGGCAAACTAGTTTGTTGAGTGGCTTTGAAGACTGCCTTTATTACTAGATATATGTTGGATGTGGAAAATTCATAAGCAAAAAATTATGCATTTCGCCCCTCTGTTTGCTTTTTGTGTTCTGTGACATCAGTAAACAAACATCTGCCCTACAGGAGCCTCATAATCCTCTGTAACTCAAGTCTTTCGGATTAACCATCTTTTATCTGAACATATTTCTGTGTCTAATCTTTAGTCTTTTCTATGTTGGTTTTTTTTGGTGTTGTTTTTTCCCTTGCTAGTCTTGGTTTAAACATTGCCCTTAAGAAAAGAAAATTTTAATGTAATAGCTGTGTTATAAGATGTATGTCACACTATTAAGAAGATTTTACTTTTTCTTCTGTAAATATTTGTATTTCTCAGCAAACATAGAAAATGAAGCTTTTGGGGAGGGGGGAAAAAAAGGCTGTTTATCACCTAAGTAAGTTTCAAAAAGTCATTCTGCCACAGAATTTGATCAAGCAAAGTATTTATATTCACAAAAGAAATCAAAAGAGTGTTGCATTCTAGAATTGAAAAACTTGGAACTTTTGTAAAAATATGTGTTGGTCTGCTCAAAATTTGGTCACAGTGGATTCATTTCCATGGTATTTTGATGGGAAAAATTTGGCAAGTTATTTCCTAACAGTGATGCTAGCATGGTCCAATACTATGAAAAAATTTGGATATAGTCAGAAAGTGTCTGCCAGCCTGAGAAGCAGTCATACAGCAGAATCAGTCTTTGTTTTTTCTGGCACCCTAGTAAAGAAAATGGGATAAAACAGTTGGAATTGAAAGCAGAGAGAGAAAAAAAGATAGCAGCAGCAAAGACAAAGCAAAACGGGGACTGTGTGGACCCGGTAAGAGGCATTTGCAACAAAGAGAATTGGGACACAGGGTTGATCTAGGTCTGTGTAGTAGGATAGGAGGGCAGTAAATCCGGGCTAACAGCCTAGATTCGCACATAAGACTACAGAATTGCAGTGCTGCAGACAGAGCGATCATGAAGTTAATGCCTGTCATTGACATGAGCAGGACTGTTAAAAAATGGCTAAAAGCATTGCTAGTACAAATCCTCCAAGTTTTCTCAATGTTCACAGCATAGCCATTGTAAAAGAGAAATTCACATGGTCTGGGTTTGGAACTTTGAATCTTTTATTGCAATTTCAGCTTCTTAAATACTGTTTACTTGAAGTTCATTAATGGTTTGGTCAATAAATAGGATGGAATGACATATGTTTTTGAAGAGAAAATGAATTGTAGTGGGGGTGGAGCATGTTTTATACTCTGAATATTTATCCTTTTGCCTGTGTGTATCAGTTCAAACTAATCCCACCTCCAGCTCAGTGATTAAAGTAGAGATACAAATAAGCAGGTTTGCATACAAAGACAGTAAGGCATACTTTACTTCCTTCTTTCACTTTAACTTTTGAGTGATAAAATTTTGAGAGCATTTAAGAACCAAAATTTAAGTTTATTCCCCTGAAGACTATTAGATGCTAAATATAATAGGTAAATATTTGGGAGCTGGACTAGATGATCTTTTGAGGTCCCTTCCAACCCCTAACATTCTGTGATTCTCTGAAATACAATATATACATAATAAATGAATACCATATATGCTATACTAAATATACACAAATTCCCACTTTTATGTTCTTTCATACCTAATCTTTTGAATTTGAAATATTTAGTGAATGGTATGTGGGATATAGTGTACCCTCAGCAAGTTGGCAGACAACACCAAGTTGAGGGTACTGGTGGATGAAAAACTGGACATGAGCCGACAATGTGCACTTGCAGCCCAGAAGGCCAACTGCATCCTGGGCTGCATCAAAAGAAGCATGATCAGCAGATCAAGAGAGGCGATTCTTCCTATCTGCTCTGGTGAGACCTCATCTGGAGTGCTGTGTCCAACCCTGGCATCCTCAACACCAGAGGCACATGGACCTGTTGGAGTGAGTCCAGAGGAGGGCCATGAAGATGATCAGTGGGCTGGAACACCTCTCCTATGAAGGAAGGCTGAGAGGGTTGAGGTTGTTCAGCCTGGAGAAGAGAAAGATGGGAACAAACTTTTTGGCATGGCCTGTTGTGATAGGACAAGGAGTAATGATTTCAAACTAATACAGGGTAGATTTAGACTAAATATAAGGAAGAATTTTTTTTACATTGAGGGTGGTAAAGCACTGTAACAGTTTGCCCAGAGAGATAAGCTCATTCAGTTGAGTGTGGCGCTAACAACGCCAAAGTCACGGGTTTGATTCCCGTGGGTGCCCATGTGTTGCCTGATCTAGTCGAGAGGTGGTGTCCGTGGTGACAGGGAGGCTGGATTAAAATGATCTCTAAGGTCCCTTCCAGCCTAGGCTATTCTATGATTCTATGATGGAGGCCCCATCCCTGGAGACATTCAAGGTCAGTCTTGATGGGCCTCTCAGCAATCTGATCTACTCACTGCAAGGGGGGTTGGTCTAGATGACATTTAAAGGTCCTTTCCCACCTGAACTATTCTATACTTCTATGATTCTATGTGATTTTCTTTTTGAAGTGTGATTTTCTTTTTGAAGGGTGAAATTTGCTATATTGATGTAAGCGGAAGAAAATAGGCACTTATATAACAGCTGCCTTGATGAATCTCTAAATACATGTTAAATACTACCAATTCTATGTAATTTTTTAATATGAGTCCATTATAGCAGAGAAATTTATCTGTTAAGGCTTTCATTGCAAACTTTGAAATTGAAGTACAAAGAAGTTTTTTATTATTTCAGAAGGAAAAATGTAGAAAGAGTAAATTCAAGAACAATGAGAAAATGATAAAGCTACTTTTTCCATTTCCTAAGCAATCCAGTCATTGGAAAAGATGCAGAATATATACTGTGCAATTATCTAAGCTTGCTGTAAAGTTTATATGTGTTTTTTCTTACACTTGATATCTGCAGTGTTACACAGGACTCACAACTGAAGAAAAAGAAAGTAGAGACAAAATGGAGAACTTGACACCAACACAGCATTTTCCATTTCTTAGTACTTTGTTTTGTGGTCCTCATGATACCTAACAAAAAATATTTTCATATATTAACTCAGTTACTGTTTGTGGTAACTCCAATTATTATTTGATGTATACGGCATAGAAATAGATTAGAACTTGAAGGAAAGACAAACTCTGACTCTCATTTCATGTAGAAATGCAGTAAAGCAAAGCTTATGAGATTGTATTCTTAGCATAGTATATTCATTTCATATTATCAGATATTTTATTGTCTTTGACTACAGCTGAAAGTGCTTTTTTCCACTGAAAGATGACTGTAAAACTGACAGCTTAGCGAAAAGACCTGCTATCCCTGTCAAATCTCTTGATTCTGCTAACCTATTTTTTCCTATGCTTCTTGTAAGCAGTCCAGAGCACTGGGAGAAGGACTCGGTTTGCTTCTTATTCCCACACATCAGCAAAATTCTGCTTGCTGAGCAATTTACGATTGGAGAGGTACAAGCCTGAAAAGGCTCTTAAGGTGCACGGTGATTTTCCTATGAAAATGGTGACAGGAACTGCCATTTAAAATTGCACTATGGGCAGATTTCTTCCAGAATTTACTGAGAGTTCAGTGTGAAGCTCCACATTTTTCTAGTCCCTTTCAGCTAAGCAATGACTGCAAATCTTGGTTCTAGTTGTGATACTTGTTGACAAGATTTGCATTTTGTCTGGGACAGTCACCTTTGCCTTTTTCTGGTGTGTTGATTGATGGAAGTTCTCATTTTGAAAATAAGCGTTGTGTAATAGTTTTTGCTTATGTCAGTTCCTAAGTAATTAGGTGCTTAATTTCTTTTACCTAGCATCCCATATGGGCGTTTACAACACTGCAAAGAAAATGCCTGAAAAATGCTAGCAATTGAGAGTGGAAATCTAGTATGGGAAGCACATGTGATAGTTAAGGTTGGCTTATGGAAAGCTCTTAATTAAAATACAGAACTTGCTCTATATTTTAACATCTGCATAAAAATACTTTTTGCCTGCAGTTGAAATATATTTCCACTGGCGAGAAAGAATACAAAAATTGAATTCACTTTTCGATTTGAAATGTTAATATGTACTGGTATTCGTTATCCCTAGTCATGAATAATGAACATGGCAGAGGAAAGGGCAGAATATGCAAGTCATGAATTCAGATGTCAGCTGAGAATTCCTCTATTTCCTTTGGAATCATTTATAAAGATTATGGTCATCTTTTTCAGTAAGTAAAATGTTAAAGCATAACCAAATCTGGGAATCTAATGAGCTGGTTTATACCTATAACTTAATCCATGTTCTCCCAGCAGCTAACAACATGAAATAATATGGTAATATGAAACATATCTATGATTCTATGATATGAAATGCGTTTCCAGGAATAAACATTGAAACAGTGTGGTAATATTTAAAATGCTGACTGTTGGTAGCAATAATGAAGCGGACTGATAATACTACCATTCTTCTTTATCGATTGCATTGTGTTCTCTATAGGCTGATCAATATAGTGTAGATTTTTTACAGAGTACTAATAACAAACAGGCTGTGGACTTAACATGGATTGTGTGCTTACAGATAGACCATAATGTTTGTGAATATTAACATAAGGCTTTTTTGACAATGCTACTTTACAAATTCCTGCTTAGTATAATCCATGTGACGTTAGTCAGCCACGGCACATTTTTCAAATTACAAAAATAATTACTCTTGACAGATGAAGGTGAGGTGTTCTAATTTTTATAGTATTTTATAAATTCCAAAAGATAGTTTTGTATATGAAGAAGCACATTTTTCCTCTCTATTCTACAAGAAAAGAAGTGTGTCCATGAATGTTTAGAATATTTAATGTAGTTTAATTAATGAGGATACTTCTGTTTGTTTGGTCCTCATTTCTGTGATGCTAGCAGAAAAAAAAATCCACATCAACACTTACAGTGTATGCATTTAAAAGACCTGTATTTATATAAAACAAAGAAAAGTATTTTCCTAAGCCAAAAAAAAAATTACAATAAAAATACAATTTGAGAAATACTGACTTACATCTTTATTTGTAATGCCAGCTGACAACATTCTGGCTGATATCAAATATAGACTGAGAACAGTATTTTGATGTTGATAAATAGAACATGGTCCCTGCTAAATTAGGATGAAGGTTTGTTTTTTTTTAATATTGAAATGACTAATATCCAATCTGAGTAAAAAATTATGTATGTATGCTCCCAAACATCACAGCTGCAAGTACATTTTTTTTTTCCATTTTCTAATATACAGGCTGAGTAACTGAATTTCAATTCATTTTATGTGAAATACTTGAACTACACAAAGTTGTGATGAAATTTCCCTCTGTTTTCCAAATTATTCTACTAGAACATGTTATAACTGAAAAGAAAACAAGAATGATAAATAGGAGCTTTGTAAAAAAATAAAAATAATCTTACTTTCAAGATCTAAATTCACAGTGTGACAAAATAAGCTTCTGTACTAGACAGGAATATCAACCCTGAGCATTCACCTTTGAGAAGACATTTGCTCCTTTGCACACAGAATCAGAGCCCATCTCCAGTTACTTCTTCCCTTGAATTGGAAACTGAACAAAATATTGTTGTGTTTCAGAATCAATTGTGAATTGAAAAAAAAATCAGTAAAAGGATCATAGGCTAGACTTGATGATCTCGGAGGTCTTTTCCAGCCTCAGTGATTCTGTAAGATTGCATGGCCAGCTGTACTTCGCTTCCTTGAATATTTGCTTTGTACCAATATCTTTAATTTGATTACCCTGTGGTCCTCTTCCAGCAAGCATCTGCCTTTTTCATTGTAAGGAACAGGTCATATCTGGAGAAAAGAGACCAATTTATTGTTTAATTCTCACTGAAAGAGCTGGATTATTGGAACTGTCCATTTTCTTCATGGTCCTTTGCAGAACACTCATCACGGTAGTATTTAAGTAGCTCACATTCGTTTCTTTATCTCTGTAGGTGGAAGAAAGCTTTATTATCTTAATTTTATGGACTGGAAAGCAATGGATCACTGTCAGAACACAGCTTAGCATTGAGGTCCTTTGTATTTTGAGCTCATTACTGTTATGGGAAGAACCGAAGATTCACATTTCAGTTAACCTTCATTATAATTGCTAGATTTCAGTTGGAGGTCACTTGCCAAAACTGTGGTTGAAGTGATGTTCTATTCAGGCACAAAGCATTTAAACAAAGCAGTAGATCTATTTTTTTCCCACATTCTGTTCACTTCCCTCTAACCCCCAGGCTTGCTTCTTTGACTTTCTTCCTTTGGTCTGTTCTGGGTCTTCTTACAAGACTTTGTCATTTTGCAAAAATGAAGGTGTTCTAAGTTCTCAAACTGTGATACCCATTTGCCTCTATTAGCACTATTAGCATGTGTTCATTCCTGTACCTTGACTTCTTGTCCCTTTTGCTATGTTCAAAGCTTTCCAAAATCTACTCTTTTCATGATTTTTCTAGCACATTAAGTAACCAAGACATCGTACGAGGCTAGAGCTGGGAACAGGGCCTGAAGTCTCCAGTGTGGAATGTCTGTTATTCAGTGTTTCAGAAAGAACAATCCACATCAGTACTTCCTTGTGCTGTATCTTCCCACTGGTTCTCCTGATGGGTGCCTTTAAACCAGGGAAGGAACTGCAGAGTCTTGACATCCACCATACCTGGTTTGCTGGTTACACAACAGTTCTGAAAATGTCTATTACCAAAGTAGCTTCCACAGAAGTGAAAAAGTGCATGAATCTTGCAGAGTCAACTACATTATTGTGCCTGTCATAGATAAAATAGCTTCCATTGCTTGATGTACCCAAGCCATCAAGATGAGGTTAGTGGTCATTTTAGTCTTTGGCTACACTGTGGATTGGTGTCTCATAGCTTATGGATTACAGTAAGGTCGTTGCCTGGAGAGCTGACTTGTCTTGTTCAGGAACACAGAGAATCAAGTATGAAAGCTGTGGCTGTGGTGGGGCTGTGGCATTGTCTGCAGTGTAATGCTGACTTGGGTATTTTCCTCATGGTTTATAAGGGTTGGGACGAGTGTTGTAGCTGAGTAAGTTTGTATCCAAAGTTGTCTTTCATTAGCATTGCATTCGCCTGTTTCTTTAAATCTCAAATGTGATTATATGATGTTGATTGCATGTGACAATTTTTTTGAGATAATAAGAGGAAACAATTTTATGGTCGTAAAGGAAGCTTTAGTAAAAGGCTGTGAATAGTCCTATTGAACTCCTTCTATTCTTGCTAGGAATAGGCAAACTCCCATTAAGTTCTTCGTGTACGCAGTATCTGGGTTTAAAGAAAAAGTGCAGCAAGTTTTTTAACTTTCCCCCAATGGGACACTTACACATGGAAATATATGAAGGCTATGGAGAAGGGAATTTCTGTATTATCAACCTTTGTTACTTCTGTCTATACCAAAAGAAATTACAAATTGCTTATTATACTTTGTTAATAAAAGAAAAGAGGTTGTAAAAACAGAAAAAGAGTCAATTTTAAGAGACTAATCTCAAGAAGACAGATATATGAACTGTGGAAGCCATTTTTTGCATTAGATCTCATTTAAAAACAAGGAAAAAGGAAACTTGATGGATTGTGGCAGAGAAGCAGTTAAATTCTACAACTGTTTTCATTGAGACATGTAGTTTGCCAAAGCTGTTATTCCCAAAGCGTATCATACTTGCCAGTTCTTTATCAGATTTGACAGAGGATGATCTAAAGAAAAAAAAAGGCTGCAACAGCAATGTCACCCTAAAAAGCCATTAACTGCTTTTGTTGTTTACACTGTATAGCTGTGAGCACAGCCAATCCTGTGTTTGCAAAAAAAGAAATTCAACAAGTGAGTTCTAGAAGTGGGAATTAGAAATCATTGTCGATCATGAAATGTAGAGTAATAAATGTTAGTAGTATCGTTATTTCTATTTGCAGCACTACTAATCAAGATTTCATTTTAAGCTAATTTTACTTTCTTTTGATAGATACCAATAGTCCAAATCTACTTGCACAATAGTAAGCACCAGCAGAAGAATACTGAGGTTAAAATTATTTCTAATTATGTTAAAATAAAATATTATAACAGACTTTTATAAAATGGCAGATTCAGGTAATACAATACACTACTATACTAATCATAATAAAACTATTATAGCTTATTCAAGATCTTGAATTGTTATTATACCTTGACTTGAACAAGGACTGCAGTTCTTACAGCACAGCAAAGATGGTCTCTGGTATTTTGTCTGTGCTGAGCAGACACAGGCAGAAAAATGTTTTGGGGACTTCAGAGAAAAAAAATGCTAAGCAGTCTTTCAAGGGACTAATAGGTGCATTTCCAAGTGTTCACTGCCAAATTAAATCAGGAGAATGATCTTGCTGTTGTTTTCAAGTCAGCTGGCCGTAGCTGTTAAGGTCATTGCGATGACACCTCTGCCGGCTGGATTCCACAACTATTTTTTTCACATATTCGTACTGTATAGAGATATTAAGAATGCATGATGAGAAAAAGAGACAGCCTCTGCCCTGCTTTCCTCTTCTTTACCACAAAAAGCAACAAGATTTTCTTCATTAACAGTAATATTTCAATAATGGTAATCCCCTGGAACTTAATTTCAACAGGTTTCTGACACTTTTAATTTAAAATAATAAATTTTTCATATTTCTTGTTATGTTTCCCCATCAGAAGCTTCATGGTCTGCAAAGATTAATAAGTAATTGAGGTGTCAGGTGTGGAAGTCTTTAAAGAGGACAGGTGATGGAGAGAACACAATGTATTTGTTGCTAGTCTTCTTTAGGTAGTGTAGTATTGGGTTACTAAAGTAGCACTTTATCTGAAGATAAAGCCTGAGTCACAAGGCAAATGTGAAAAGGCTTTTATTTGAAGAGTTATATTAATCTGGATTTATTATATTATATTGTCAAACAAGATGTATACCTAAGGAAATGAGCAAATGAAGCAAAGGAGAAGAGAATGTTTTGAAAATGGCTGCACCACAAGTGTCTTACACAATTCTGTCTGAAGTCACTTGATGCTTTTGAAGCATTTTGCTTTGTTATCCTTGACATATCTGTAACAAGAATGAGTTACTAATCTCGTCTGGAGCAGTATACTTTCAGTGTTTACCTCAGCAATGTGCAACTTCTATTCTGTGAATATCGTTCTTTTACCTGAACAAGAGAGAGGCGTTCCAGTCTCATGGACACTATTTGCTTATGAAAAACTTTTGGGGTGAGCTACACAGGTTACACTGGCTGAAGGACTGCTTTGTGCAAGGAGAATCTTCATGATGTAGGACCTGGTCCAATTTATGAGGTGAAATTCCCTGCTGTTTTTGCAGGCATTAAATATTGTGACTTTTTCTTCTCTTACCTCAACTTTCCAGAGATTTAAAGATGAAGAAGTAGAGGATGTGAGGGAATTTTCCTTAAAAAGTAGTGAAAAATGCTGACCTTTTGCTTAAACTCATTCTGGAAATATTTAGCCTAGGGAGATATATTTTTGGATAATTGTGTTCATATGAAAACAGGAGAATGAGATTAAATCCCTTATATAACTTTTGTTATAGCTTCAGCTACCATGAAGACTATAATTATGGGAGTAGTTCTTGTTGACTGTGGAAAGGTCCCTGAGCAACATGCTTATTTATGTATTCAGCTAAATGAAATAATTACAGAGCTAACATCAATCAACTATTCTTCTGTGGAGCCTTCTCCTATTGTTCTGTATTCTTTTGAAATCATGAAGACACTGAAAATTACAGTGAAGAAATCTACTTTTTATATTTAAAATCCAAAATTAATTCTGGAAAGTGAATATATCTGTATCTCTCTCTTTGTGAGTTTTAGCAATCTTACCCTTATATCATCCTTCCATTTTACTAGTTGTATTGGTTCTCTTTAAAGAACATCCTTAGACAATTTCTGTCTGAACGATGTTTCCATTCAGTTTGTATACATAGACATGAGCAGTCCTGGGTCAATGTTAGGAAATGGATTTATTTATTTTTTAAGTATGTACTAAAATTTAATGCTTCTTTGGTAAGTAGATTTTTATAAATTCTTGTCAATTATTAAGGATAATAGAGCTAGGAAAAGGCAGAACTACAACCCTGGAAATTATTGAAGGTAAATCAAGTCCTATATTTCTCCAATTTGACACTGGAAATTGTGAAGAATATTTCACGCTTTTCATATCTGTGTCTGTATGTCAGGAATTCATTTTAAAAGAGGGTAATTGCAGCATCCACTTCATTTGTTATGCAGAGAGGCCACAAAGAAAAATTCCTTGAATTTGACCCTGAGTCCTGCAGAACTGGCACACTCTGAGAGGACCAGAGGAATACTCTGAGGAGAGAAATAATTTTGTGTTTAGATCTGCATTTAGATTACATTCAGTAACTAATGAAAAGGGTCATTAACTGAAGAAACAAAGATATTGATTAGTTACTTATTTAATCTGCTCTCTCTGTTCTGTGCACAGAAGATGATTGTAGTCCTGAGGATGCGGGAGTTTGCCATCATATTATAAAAGATTATACATTAAAACTTTTGTATAAGGACTAAATAAATACTCTATTGCAAACTAAATTTCATATCATTCCTATGTCCTGAATATTTAATTCTGTGACTTAGCCTTCCTCCTAATATAAGACATATGTGAATTTTCCTGCACGTACACATGTACGTGTAAACATATATAGCCACAAAATAAGGTCTATGGTGCTAAGATGTCTTAAAAAACAACTGCGGTCATTAGTATTTTATTTCTGCAAATCTGTTCTTTAAACTGTACACCAGGTATAACAGATCATTGCTCTAAACTAATTTGATTATATGCTATCACGCTGTCAAGCCTGTGCATAGCAGGTATGAAACTAAATTACTTCTGTTACTTCTGGAATCCACTTGAGTTTCATTTTCAGATTTTCTGTTCCTCTTTAACAACAAAAAAGAAAGTGATTTGACAAAAATAACGTGTAACCAAACTCAAAACAATAGGTGGTTTTACATATACCAAATTACTTTCTTCATCTTTACTATTAAAGGGGAGATCAGTAATTAATGATCCAATTACTAGCTTACAGAGGCTTTTATTGCAGTGTCAAGGTGATGAAAAACCCTCTCACACTGATTTTTTTACTGCCACTCCAGCTTACTGAATCAGCAGATGCACTGCATGTTTCTAGACTGTTCAGAGCATTTGTGCTGCCAGGAATGAATGATATTTTAAATTTACTGCTGTGATTAAGCTCTTGCTTTTTAAATCAAATCATTTTAGCAGTGAAGTGAGCCTATGTTGTGTCTGCTGCAGTTTAGAAATCAGTTTTGAGATGGCAGAAGGTTGAATTAGTTAAAAATTACACTTGCTTACAAAATCAGACAGTTATTAGTATTCCACATGTGAATCCTTAGATCAGCTTTAAAGTAGCAAACTGCTGTGATTTGTATTGCAATGCTCTATTTCCTTCTTACACATAGTTAAACATCTTAAAGTGGTGACGTATACCACAGTAGTTGTATTTCACTCTTGATTGTTAGGTAGAATTTTGAAATTTACTTGTGGCTTTCTGCCTAATGCAAGTTGACAAAAAATTAAGTAATTTTGACCTGTGAGTGGTGGTTTGCTATTCAAAATGAAGATTTTGTGATCGAGATATTTAGAGTGAATTTAGAATCCTTTTCTGTGCCTACTGAGAGCTTGTAATAAATTATTGGGAATACCATGCTCAGATATGTGGACTGGGCCTTTTTGTGTTACCCTTTCCCTCCAGCTGTCCTTACAGGACAACAGCCAAGTCCAAGGGTAAAAGTGGAGGATATTTTTCCCTCCCAAACAAAGCCTAGTAACTGAACAGAAAAAGGCAATGGTGAACTGGAATTTAGATATTCGTTTGATTATTTTATAATATTCTTTCACTTCAAAATTATAAATATTTATATTTTAAACCAGCACGTTATTATTATTATTATATTAGATACACAGACACATAATTTGTTTGTTATCTCTTACTAAAAATCACAAGACAAGTATTTTTTATTATCACTTCAAGCAGTTAGTGGCCCTGACTGGAAGTAGTAGAGAGAAAAGAAAAAGATGTGCTCAATGAAACCACAGGCCGATCCTCAATCACAGCGTAAGGGTGGCTGTTGGGCTGATGATGGAAATTGATTCTAGGTAATGATGTGCATGTGATAGGAGACATCTCTATGTCAGTAGTGTCTCCTTTCATTAGGATTGTCTCTGTGTGGCTTTGGGGGTAAAAACATAGAAAGCTACTATGAATTAATATATTTATGTTTCTTTAAAACATAGCTAAAAACTTAACTAACAAGATTTTCCTTTCCTTCCTGACATGCTCACTATTTCAGCTTTACTTATGATTGATTGTTCTCTTGATGAAATTAATACAGCTTTGTCAGGAGTACAATCCATTCCATTGCTGTCTTTCATGGTCTCCCGTTGTCTTCACTTTGTAAATTTGAGGCTTACTTAGTAATTAAGATATGCTGATTCAAAGTAGCTTAGGGTTATTTTCTGCATAATTAATGTTGTCATCAAAGCATTAGAGCTTGAAAGTAAATGAGCACACAATATACAGGGCTAGTTTTTCTCCATTTATTTTTCTGTTGCTAGTCAGTATTAGAAGGATCTATGCATATGTATACATGTTGAGAAAATAAATACATATTTTTATTGCTTGCATTGGCCTCAGCTGTTTTAGTAGCTTTAAGTGTATTATTATGAGAAAAAGAAAGGTATAGACTCCCTGTCAGCAGATGCCCATTTCTAGAAGACGTTAAAATGCACCTGGTAAAACACTGCCTCTCAAAAGCAGAAAGCTCATACGGCTTTCCAAAATGTCCAAATAGAAATAAGTTTGTGTTTAGGATTCAGTGTGTGTGCAGTAAATCCTATGCCCCTGAGACTTCTAGATGCCAGGCAGCCTAGCTGGAACTACTTTGACAGTCATTTTGCCAACATCACAACTCCAGGCTGTAAAAGGAGTGCATATCTGTGGAAAGCTGAATATGGGGTAAGCCAGCACGAAGTAAACTACATAAGTAAATATGTCTACTAATGCTTAATAGAATTTTCCTGGTGCTACTTTTTTCTTCAGTTTAACCAAACTTTCTTTGGTGAGTGTAAATAAAATGGTAATGAAAAGTATAACAGAAATAGGTGGTATGAGCACACAAGACCCAAAGCTGTTTCTTAAATTGCAGCTGTTTCTCACAAATTTTCATAGTGCTCCAATTATGAACTGAGTTCTTTTCCAGGGTGCTATAAGGCTCATTTCCAACTGGCTTGCCAGATTTTGCTGTTCCCCTGCTGCTGACAGCAAGACAATTGAATTTGCATGGACTGTTTTCAAAATCTGAGGAAGGGATTTGTCGTGCATGTGCTGATCAGTGCCCAGCTGTGCAGCAGCTCCAACACATCATAGAACCATTGGACCTTCTGTGCTGATGTGATGGAGCTATGCTTTCTTAGCAGTCTTTTTTCATGGTGATTTCATTTTTCTGATCCAGTGATTTTGAAGACATAGGGTTTTTTTCTCACCTTCCAGACACCAGTTAATTCTTATGGGCATTATATCCAAGAGCTTGTTACCTTTCAGTAGACTAGTTTGTGAAGAGAGAGGTAGGCTCATTCAGGACACCTGACTAGGCTATTTGCTTTTAGCTGATGATGATACCATCACAGTGTTACGAAATTGAGCTGCTGAAACAAGGGCTGGATATGGGACTCTTTAATGGTAGTAACAGGTTTTATTCTCCCCTTCATTATAAACAGTGCTCTTTAAATGCGTTCCTCATTCAGGTGTAGGCAAGCTGATATTGCTGATACTGGTTCCAAGCCTGAGACAATGAAAAACTAGCCAATGAAAAACTAGTTGGAACCTTCAGGTGGAGAGATGCATGGTAATCTCAGATAAGCAAGGAAGATGGAAGATGTCAGCCCATGAACATACTTAAGGCCTTTGCCGGTCTGAGTAGGGAAGAAAATGGAAAAAGGCATATCCTGTAAGAAGACACTGAAAATTCAGACTATTTATAATAATAATTAAAAATTAGTAAGTTGGTTTTGATTACTTACTATTGGGTATGATCCAGAAGCACTGGCTTATCTAAGCTTTCCCAACTGTGTGTTTCTTTGTCTTCTGTTGAAGTAATTTCCTTTTATAGGCATAGACTCAAAGCTACCTGTAGACAGGAGAAGGATGAAGTGGAAAAGTGAAAATTCCAGAAGTAGGGTCAAAAGTGAGATTTGGAGTAGACACCTTCCTAAGACAAAGTCTTAAAGGCAGTCACACAAGAGAAATCCATACAGTATCATGCCTAATTTGTTCCAGTCTTCTTTGATCTTCATAGAATCACAGAATGGCCTAGGTTAGAAAGGACCTTAGAGATCATGTAATCCAACCTCCCTGGCATGGGCAGGGATGCCTCTCAGCTAGACCAGGTTACTCAAAGGCTCATCTAACCTGGCCTTGACACTTCTCTAGGGAGGGGGCATCCACAACTTCTCTGGACAATTTATTCCAGAGTCTTGCCACCCTCGTACTGAAGAATTTTTTCCCAAGATCTAATCTAAACCTATTCTCCTTCAATTTAAATCTATTTCCCCTTGTCCTATCGGTGGACACTCGTGTAAAAAGTCCCTCCCCAGTCTTCCTGTAGGTTCCCTTCAGGTAATGGAAGGCAGTTATAAGGTCCCTCTGAATTCCTCTCTTTTCAAGACTGAACAATCTCAGTTCCCTTAGCATGACAGAGGTGCTCCAGCCCCGGGATCATCTTTGTGACCCTCCTCTGAACTCGCTCCAACAGATCTATGTCTTATTACAAGTAGAGCAGCAGGGAACATATGACAAAGTTGTCAAATCTGAGAAAGTTGAATAAGATATCAACTGGCAGTGGTGAGCTGGATCCCCAGTGTAAAACGCCTGTCTGTTTTCCATGACTTCTTATCAACACCTGTCCATTTTTTAGGTGGTCCCAAGTGTAAGTTTATGTGCTGGATCACATGATACAGGCCATGGTGTGACATATAGGGTCACACTCCGGATATTACATGAGAGACGTGGCTGTAAGGGCATGAGTTCATCAGGTATATGCACTGTGCTGTGAATGGAAGCGTCTCTTCCACTGGGAGTCTGATAAACATGGACTTCCATTAAGAAATCATGGTATTTCTTTTTCTCTATTTTATTTTATTCTTTTTTTGCCTCCAGCCCACTGGTTTTAATATGCAGTAGCTTTCTACAGGAAGTAGACCATTTATCATACAAATATATTTGCCATATTGAAATGCTTTCTTTCAACTTATTCCAAGGAAAGACATTTATCAAAATATATTTGACTAATAGACTAAGCCTAATTTTGTTTTAGAGAATGTAATTTTGAAGAAAGCCTTTCCCGTGATTTAAATCCTTCCAGCAAAACATAATTAAGAAAATACTTTCAGTAAATATTTTTCTATCAACACTGATGCTAAGTCTCAGTTTCAGAAAGAAGACCAGAGCAAAATAGCCATGCTGAAATCCATTCGCCCTTTATATTTCATAATCTCTTTCATTAGGAGTAATATCTTTTCTGTTGAGCAGTATTGTAGTAGTTGAAAACAAAGCTGCATATTGTTTGAGGGTAAACCGGGGTTTTCAGTTTTAATAACATGTTCTCCTAAAGAGCGTCACTTAAAGAAGAAAAAAAAAATCAAGAGATTTTAATATTTTTAATGATTGACTTATATAGACCAGATAACTTTCTTTGGTGGTAGTATCTCTAGTCAATGCCTTCATGCTCTCCATATATCATTATTCTTGCCATTTGGGTCTGCATTGTCATGTGTTTTCCCCTCCCTCAATTTATTCTTTCCCCTGCCTTGTGGGATACAGCACTTTGCTATTCAAAATCTTCTTCCAGCTGTGTATCATCTCTTTTATGTTATTCTTCATAACAATAGCAGTTAGGCAAAGTCACACAAAATCACTCTTAGACACTTTATCACATGTAGTGGTCGTATAAATCTGCACATCTATATACTAGAGCAAGGATTCATCTGCCTAAATGTTAGACATTCACAAACTAGGCATCTACACCAAAGCTAATCATCTTGACTTCTTTTACAAGTCATTGAAGAAAAACAGGAACTTTTTGAGACAATACACGTCCGCCTTAAAATGGATGAATAAAATAAGTCAGATGAATTGAGCCAAGAGTAACTCTAAAACTACCTGAGATGAATTCTAGGAGTCTCTACTTTTCAGGTGAGGGACACTTTTTACAGCATCTGATAGTGTTCTGAGCTCCAGCTTAGAAGTCTCTGCTGAATTGTGCATAGTGATTTTCTTAGTGCTTCTGTCAAGATTCTGTACTGCAGTGTGATTGCATCTTTGAATTCTCTTAAGAACTGCAGCATCGAATCTCACAAGTCAAACTTGCTTTCCAGGAGATCTGACAAAAGATCTCCTAGATCTTTTGTGTTTATTTAGTTCCCCCAAGACTTCCGAGGCCTTAACAGTAGGCTTTTGAGTACAGCTCTTAGCATAGGTGCCACTGATCTACCTTGTGAGGGCTAATTGCAAATGTCAGTGTGGTCCACAGTGTTCTTATCACTAATGGAGATTGATACATTTTTCTCCTAATTTATCTGTATTTCACATATTAAAAGTCAAGACTGTACTTCATATCCTTTACATAAAGAACATCTTCTCTCTTGTTTTGGTAGGATCATATCCTTCAGACATTTTCGAGGCTCTTCCATGTTGAAAGCCGACAAATCAGAGGGATAATGAGAAAGAAATTCTCATTATTCATATTAGAACAAGAAATATTTCATATTACAACAAGAAATGCTGAAATGCATGGTAGGAAGTTTCCAAGCCTGTTACAAGATGTACAAGAAGCAGCTTTCTTTTGTCATCAGTGCTCACACTGCATTAGTGACTCTGTAGAAAAATATTTCTGTGCTTTACATGTGCCAGGCAACTTGGCATTTGTTCCTGCACCAAATGCTAGCATGTCCCTGAAGTGTCCAGAGCTGACAAAGCAATTATTTAAGCATTCATATAACCACCTCCAGGAAATTCTGCCTGTGTAGCTGCTCTTTGGAGTCACCCACTCTGTGGCAGTCTAGATGGATAGTATTGTAAACACAGAAAGTAACCTGCTTAAACAAAAGTTCTTCAGTAGCTGTAGTCCACTTTCCACTTCTATCCGGAGCCTGTCTGGTTTAGAGATTCGGTGGGAGCATTGTAGTTAAGGGGAGGATCAATGACGTGGGATGTGCTCTGCTCACTATTGCCTTATGCTGAAAATCAATTTGGAGGGGAAATATAATTACTCAATCACAAGGCTAAATTATTTGTATTTTTAGTAATGACACATGGACAGTCTTTGGCTCATGTAGTCAGTATGTAATATGTATGTATTCACCATGCAGTATGTAGTAAGGTAGACCCCACGGCTTGAAGAATTGAGCGTTATATGACTTGTCCTTTTCGGCAGTGGGATTTAAATTTGAGGAAAAGTTTTTGTTTTACTTGATTCAAAGCAAGATGTTGTTTTCAATTTACTAAGGGATGAACTTTCTGTTTTAAATACAAAGGGTGTGGGTCATCTGCATATCCAGTGTGAATGTTTTTGGCACCTTAAAACTTTCTAAATGACTCTGTATGCGTAGAACAGCCAATTACATGGAGTATCATATGTGTAAACTGTTTGGAATTTGAATGGTTTTACCCTTGACAACACTCAAGAAAAAGCAGATGCATGCTGTGTAGGTTAGATTCAAATTATTTAATACCTTTAACAAGATGCTTAGTTTTACCCTATTTCTGTGTGGGAAAGCTGTTGTAAGAAACAAAAAATACACAATCATTATGCTATAAAAAGGTTGAAAACTGACTGGAATTCTTTTAAATATACACCATCATTCAAGGTTCCCATGACTATAAGAAGTTCCCATTGCTGCAGTTTCCTCGGTGAAGAAGAAGAAAATCTTTACCTCTACCTTATTGGTTTTAGCTAAAGAAAATGAGCAAAGCATAATAAACGTCAGTAAACTTACAAAGGTTTCAGCTTAACACCATTTATCGGGAAAGGCTAGGTCGCTGGTGTGATTCTTCTCCCAGCCTCATTTGTCTGTGTAAGTTTTCCATATACACACAGAGCTCCCTGACATTAATATGAGCAGACCTCACATATGTTCTTTCATGTGTCCAGCTGCACTCCTGAATTCATGAGGCATTTGAATGCTGTTATAACAACATTAGCTAAGATTGTATCTTGCTTAGTAATATTATTTCCTTTTTGCATGAAAAATGGCTTTGATATTATTGTTTATATAATTTATAAATGACGCGACATTTTTTTTCCCGAGTAATTTCTGCTGCACTGCCTAAATCATAGAATTTATTCTCAATAATAAAGCATCTGGTATTGTGGAACAGAAATATCTGAGACCAGCAAGTGCATCCTCTTGTAGTCAGAAATAAAAAAAACAGTGTCTTTGTTATGGGAAATTTATGATTTAAGAATTTTCTTGTAGGGAAGCAAAGCACTGTGTGTCTTACATATATTACTTTTAACTTTATAGAATTTCATAAATCATTTACACAGCCAAGGTTTTAATATTTATAGAACTTGCACTAAAAATTTTGTGTCCAGTGATTTTATCAAGTCATTCATTGTACCTCAAAAAAGTGTGGGTGAACTAAGTGATACACGTCTCTTATAGAAAATATAATTGTCTACAAGGCTTCCAGGCAGTCATCCATATTTTTCTAAGTTCAGATGTTTTATTGATAGTAGCTTGATTGCATTTTTAAAATTTTTATAGTATTTAGACCTGTCATTTAGATGACTTAATGCATTTATAAGGGCAAAATCCAGATGATCTACAAGGATTTTATAATTTGTAATTTCTATGACAATTTTTTAAAAAACATATAGCTATATATTTTAATGTAAAAATACAATACAAATAGGAACAAAACAGATTTTGGATAGAGTTGTTGCTTATTCTCTGATAATTATACTTTTATGTTAACTGGATTTTTTTTAAATAATCGGTATTTTCTATGAGACACAGCTAAATGAATAAGAAAGTCAGCTCTCTACCCTTTAACTGAAGAGGAGAGGACAAAAGGTAGAGGAGAAATGCTCTATTTTGATCAGGCAACAGACTCAACTTTGCATGTGTTCTTCCGCGCAGGTTTAGGTTCAGGGCTTACCTTTTGATAAACAGTAACTGTTGCTGATAAAAAAAATGAATCTTTTAAAATGTTAGTAATTTCTATGTGCTGATGACTCGGGTATGCTGGGCTAAGTGTGTCTGGTCTTGGACACATACAGTATGTGGATGCACCTTATAGTAATACACAGGTGAGAAGACTCTTGGAAATCTTTTTCATAAGCAGGAGTCAGTTACATCAGCAGATGAGTCTGGGATCTGCTTTAAAAACTGGAACCCAGAATCTTCTCCAGAGATCCTTTTAGTCTCTTTTACCACTGCTAAATTGAAGAGTGAAAAAGAGAATATATAGTTCAAATGACATATTCAGAGAAGTATTTGGTATTTCTTGTATAAAATCAGTCCAGGTGACTTGACTACCAAGAGAGCTTGAAGAGTCATGATAATTTTGGTGTTTTCTTCAATATCTGATCAAATAATTGGCGCTATGTCAAAACAGTAATTTAGCATAGTAGGATCTACTACGGACTGCCAGAAAAGCCTAATGCTTCTCAACATCTGTTCGTGTAGACTCCTAGAGGATGAACTTAAGTATATACAGCACACCCGTACTGTAAAGTACTGTAAAGCTAATTTAGTTTCTGTCTTTGAGTGTATGTCTATATGCACATATTGTAGACATGCAAGTAGCAAGTGAAGACTGGGCCAGTTTCTGGTGACTAGGTGTGTGCCCATTTGCAGTGGGATTGTGTATATGGTCAGTACATCTCGACTTTTTGATAACTTATTTTCCTATTTTTAAGAAGTTATTTTCTATGTAGATGCAAAAATGAAAGTTCAAATTGACAGAAATCCTTGCTCTTGACAAGCTCATACAAAACTATGTAATTGCCGTGGGACAATACATGACTAGGAGAGCTGGCAAAGCCAGGATGGGTTTTGTAAAATACAGCTAAGGTGCTATGTTCACTGTAGAACAGCAAGCATGTAATAGCTATACTCCTGGATTCCTTTCTGGTGGCTTATTTTGGATTATAAGTGATGATTGTTGCTGAGAATTTTAAAATTTGGAAAAATAGCAAGTAGTTGGCAATGGTAGATTCTTAATGCGTAATGATAAATACCTACATTTAAATTCAGTCATTTCAATGAAAATACACCATTTCTCAGAAATAGTTGGGAGAGTCAGTGAGAATTATCGGTTTTACCTCTTCTGCTTATAAAGCCTGTTTTATTTCAGTTCTCTGCTCGTAGATTTTGATACCAAATTATAGGCAACAAAATTGCAACTTTTTTAGTCAGACTTTGGTTTTGGGTACAGCACTTGTATTGCTGACAGAAAAAAGACATAACTGGAAATTCCATGGCAGAAGTACCTTTTGCAAAATGCTATTAGCTTTCAGAAGAATATCTCTTTCACCTTTACCAGGGTAGTCACACTTTTATTTGTAATATAGTCCAGATGTTAATGGTCACGAAAGGTGGTTTTGGTGAGAATTTCTGATTTTAGAATGTGATCTTCCTTTCAAGAATCGGGAAACATATTTAATACATTTACAGCATGCCTGTTAATTACCTAGAAAATATGAATGAATTAAAGTTTAAAATAATTTTATAAAGTCTTTATCACTGTTTTTATTAAATCAAAGGATATTAAATACGCTAAATGTTATACTGACTGTAATGGACTAAGTTCAAAGTGTCCTTTTGAAAGTAAAACCTTTGTATTTTGTACATTTCCTTCTTTAAAATGAAAATTAGGCTTGATTTCTTTTCCATATGGCATATGCAAGTCGATGTATTTGGAGAAAACAAGTGAAAAAAGATCATATTTCTCACTGAATGCAATATCCCTCTGAGGAGACTATATTTTACTTTTCTAAAGCCTGTATTAGCTTTTTTAGCTTTAGTTTTATGGATCTGTATCTTCATATTCTCTCTGTAAAGTTTTCTGCACGAGTGTTAAGACCGTGAATAGACCTATTAGTTATATTTCACTGACTTGCTGATGTAATTTCAGAGGAGTAAATTGAACAATGTCAAAGTATGATCTTAAGTAATGGAAACTGAGAAATTTTCCTTGTCGTCTGTACTAAAAATAGCAGAAATACTTTGGTTTAGTGTTCTTTTAGAAATGAAGTTTGATAGAAGAATCAACATTTTTTCCTGATACAATATTATCAAAATATTCTGTAGCATGTAGCAACAAAATATTTATCAGGTAACGTAGTAATAATGATGAGGAAAAAGAAAGAGAGAAATTTAATAATGCAAAATGTGTGAGCATAATTTACAATTTAAAGTACTACATAAAAATGAATGTTTTATTAAAGTACATTAGTATTTCTCCACTTTTCTGGACAGAAGCATTAATTTAGACCTTTTCTTTAAAACTATTTTTTAAACCTTTCTTCCTGCCACGTGTATATCATGCAGGTTAAATTCTGATTCTATATAATAGTATATATTTCATCAAAAGTCTATAAATTTATTTCCAGTTTTGAGGTACCTGTGCTTACTGAAATTCTACTCAATATTTAGCAGATACTTCTCTGGGAATTTCAAGCAAAGTTAATGTGCTTTTTATTATAAAAGTAGTTTCTAGATTTGTTTTTCTTATCAAGTGATCATATTTAACAGATCATTTAACGTTCCTTAGAACATTATCTACAGTAGAGCTGAATGTAGAGTACCATTGTTTTAACTATTTTATTGAAGTGATTAGAATAAATTATTTTATTCAAGTGATGAGAATAGTTGCTAGTTTATGTAAGAAAAACAAAGAAATACGTTCCTTCAGGAAGAACTGTTTCTTTAGATTTTGACAAGATCTCATTCCATATTCAAATGCTTTCTTTTCTGAAAATTCTGTTAGGAATACAGTACAGTTTGCTTTCTAATTTACTGTAAGTAGTTTCATAGGAACAGTTAAAAACTCAGAGGCGTTGATGCTATACACTGCACATAATTTTATGCACACATAGACACATACAAACACACCTCTGGCCTCACTTTATTTCATATTCCATGTACTCTATTGGAGCCTTTTCCTTGGAAGCCCTTTTTGAGTCCTGTTAGCACAGGTTATGATAGGATGACCAGAAGTCTTTACAATTTTACTGTATCTTTGTCTGTCCTTTCTTTCACCTTTCCTTTACTGCACTATCTTGTCTGATTCTCGCAGGAGACATGGATTACAACTGGTTGGACCATACGTCTTGGCATAGCAGTGAGGCATCCCCAATGTCTTTGGTGAGACATGTGGAGCCTTACCATTTAGTTTCCTTTATCATTTCCCATTTCCTTTGTTTTATTTACACCTTTGCATGTTTTCTTTTTTGTATCCTTTTTTTATCCCACACCTATAGGGGACAGTCGAAAGGGAAAAAGAAAAACTAGTGAGCAGGCAGTTTTGTCGGATTCTAACACCTTATCCGAGAGGCAAAAGAAAATGGTGTGCTTTGGTGGCCACTCTTTGGAAGAGGACTTGGAATGGTCTGAGCCTCAGATAAAAGACTCTGGGGTAGATACGTGTAGTAGCACAACTCTAAACGAGGAACATAGCCATAGCGAGAAGGTACTGAGATTATGGAGCCTGCATTTTAACCTGCTCATTTGGTCTTTGTTTGCTCTCTGTCACTCATTGAAGTAGTGCATAAAATAAAAGATAGGGTGTTTCTAGAGACAATGTAGCATTTCTTAAGGTGCAGAAAAGAAAAACAAATGCAAAGTCTCTGCATGCTTGCAGCTTTTAATGTTTGGCAGCCTAAGAAAAAAATTGAGAGGCTTAAAGGAATGCTGTTCTTATGGTTGCATAATAGAATATCATGATCTTATCTTCAAGTAAAAAGTAATTAACAATAATGATTCTACTGATTGGCTTATTTGATTTGCTATGTTTAAACTCCTGGGGCTGAAATTAAATTAATAGTTGAAAACCCAGGTAAAAATGGGAGAAAATTGCGTCTCTCTGCACAGAAAAGTTGTTTTTCTTTTTTCCCTTTCACTGTCATGGTTGTTCTTTTGTTTTGTAGCCATGCCATTTTTGTGCAGTATTGTGCAGAATTAAAGGCTTTGCCATCTGCTTTGGTATTTTTTTATTTTTGCTTTCTGTTTGGTGGAGATTATGATAAATCTTTTTAGAGTTATTAATTGTAATGGGAGCAGATTTGTCTGTGCCTGCTAATTTTGCATGAAATAGAGCATGAAATAGTATTATTTGTGAAAAAGTGCTATGATTACACAAATAAAATGTGAAAATTTGATTAATTATGCCAATATACAAGTATAACCATGCCCATATATAGTAATAAAATAATAACAGTAAACTTGTCTATGTTTTGTATGTGAAGTAATTATTCCAAGAAAGAAACAATACATTTAAATAGAGTAATGACTCTACCTTTTAATGCATTCTATAATTTTGAATATGCTACTACTGAGAGAAAAGCACGGAAAAAGTCTGTCAGTCACAGAAAACTGACATGTTTGGAATAGTGAAAAAGAAGAAATACCTCACACAAAAGTTCTGGTTTAAGTGGAACTTCCTTTTCACTATTGGTCTTGTACTAGACCTCTGCAGTTGTTTTTCTCACCGTGACTATCATTGTGTGTAGAAAACTGTGTATAGTTTTCTATATTTGTCTAATGAAGACATGAAGTTCATTCTAGATAATTATAAATTGGATATATTAAGATAAATAGTATTAAATATTAGACATTCAACATACAGAGATCTATTTAATTTTCTGTATTTCTATTTACATTAAATGTTAGTGTAATCATAGTACTTTCATGGCATTTTTGAAATATCATAGCAGGAAATGAAAAGTATTACTGAAATGTTTTTCTTTAAAACCCTATTCACTGTATTCTCCATTAACACTGATAGCATCCAGTAACTTGGCAACCATCCAAAGATGGAGACCGTCTCATTGGTCGAATTTTGTTAAATAAAAGGCTAAAAGATGGAAGTGTGCCTAGAGACTCAGGAGCGATGCTTGGATTGAAGGTTGGTAATGAATAATTTTGGAACTAACAACTCAGTTAAAGTAGCTACAATTATAATGATAGTATTCTTATATTATGTAGCATATGCATACTGATTATCTATAACGTCTTATCATTCTCAAAATCACGATATGGAGACATTATATATTCAGTTACCAAGAGTAATTTTACAAGGTCCCTGGTAGGCTCAACATTTTGTATTTTTCTGAAAGACTAGGCATGTTTTCACAAGTTTAGTGAGAATGTCTTCTCTGCAAGGTACTAATTGCATCCTTGCTGGGCAATCCAAGACTTGTGCGCTTACTTCAGCTCTGAGCATTGCACCGTAGTATAACTTCTGTTCCCCAAAAGAGGGGGAAATGTGAAAAATGAATTATCTCATTTGAAGGTCTTGTGGACATCTGGAAGTTAATGACATTTTAATATAGAGGAGAGTCTGCTGATGGAAAAGCCTTTTCCCCTCTGATTTTAAATACACAAGACAGAAAATTATGTAATATTTATTGTATATTATTACAAAGTAATGCGCTTGCGTCCTTTTCTTTCGTGATGCTGTACTATTTGAATGCATTATGAAGCTATCTTGATCTCATTTTTGTGTGATATTATTATTTGCATTTCCAGCAATACTAGTACAAGAATGAGAATGAATTATACTCAATAAAAGAAAAAAGCATGACACTAAATTCACTTTGGGTACATAGATTAGGGATTAAATCAGTGTAGTTGTATCATATATTAACAAGCTTTAAATTTTTTTTTATTTTTTATTTAATTGACAAATTATTTTATTCTGAAGTCAGTGGGGAAGCCAGGTGAGCATCCCTTTTCGTATATGTTTTAGTGTCTTAATGTCAAAACGTGCAAAAGAAGAGATTAACAGTACCACCATGAAGTAATTTTTGTTTAAACTTCTATTTTTAGAACTCTTCACTGAGATTAATGAGTAGTTTAGATTCAAGAGTAACCACTTTTAAACCTCAATAGACATCTAGAAAGAGTGATTTTCAGCAGGTATTCCTGACCTGAATTTTCAGATATTTGCAGCATTGAAAGTAACCTAGACGGGATTCAGTATTACAAATTCTAAATCCCAGTATGAAGACTGTTAAGAAACCTTAAAAATTGGAAGATGTTGCAGTTATAACCAATTCTGATATGTGAATATCCTGATTCTACGATAAATATTGAGGTCAAACCTGTTTAAATTTCCTGTAGAGAAGTCTTCAGTATGACAAGCATTTTCATGTGACTTGCCCAGCCAAAGGGAATTTGATTAAATGAGACATTTGATGCGTAGTGTGAACATCATGAGTTCTGTTACATTAATATATCTGTTTTCAGTTAAAAAGTATTGAAATAAGCAGTCTTATAACCAATACCTTACTTTTTTGGGAGTGGTAATTTATAATACAGTAAAATACTATATGTATACTTGCTAAAGTTTCAAAGCTTTAGCATTTGGTATTTGCATTGTGTTTAAATTTCACAAATACCCAGAATAGGTACAAACATAACCTGTCATAGCCAAAATTCTGAAGTGTTTTTGTTCAAGTTTATCTGTCTTACCTAGGCTACCTGAAAACAAAGGAAATGATTGAGTTCTTTCTGTTACCAGAACGTTTAAGTTATTTAAAGTAATTTTCATTCTATGAAAATACTTCCTCTTTGAAACAGGTAGTAGGAGGAAAGATGACTGAATCAGGTCGACTCTGTGCATTTATCACCAAAGTTAAAAAAGGAAGCTTAGCTGATACAGTTGGGCATCTTAGACCAGGTATGTATCTATTACAGATTTATACTACTGTGTTGCTTTTCTGAAGATGATAACAGATGAGTGAGATTAACTAGACGTGAAATTATGTTAAATAAGTGTGATGAGCTACTGCAGAATTCAACCTGACATTCAGTTACTTAATTATTGATATTACTGTTTTAGGGAAATCAGTATATTCTCATGTTTCTCAAAATAATTTTAGAATTTTTATTTATGTTTTTGTGTTCACATAATATTCCATTGATGTCTCGCCTAGTCATTTTGTGGTATATATTTTATTTAGAGCAAACCAAGCTATTACAAATGTGCGAACAGAACCAGCTCTGTTAAGATACTGCTGCTATGCCAACATGCAAACCATGGACTGATAGAATGGAGAATATACAAGAAATATTAACAATTAACATAAGAAATATCTGAACCTTAAATACTAGATTTGTAGAGGTAAATAGATCTTCAAAATAGTAAGTTGATGAGATACGCTGTTTTAAAGATCTGCGTTTTTTAAAGAGCACGTTGGGATTTCTGTAAGCCACAGCTTCCAAAGAGTAAGAGCTGTCTCTGATTCAGTAGGGCTCCTACTGATATTATCGCTTCACTGAATTTTACATATTTAAACCTGAGCTGCAGAAAACCTTTAATACTCGGGATTTTCCTATGTGAAGAAGTCCAAGCTTGTTCTAGAACATAGATTTCACAATTATGTAGACTGACAGCAGAATGGCTTAAATTGTCATTACAATCCACAGCACACTTCCTAAGCAGGGTGTTGTTACTGAAATTATAGGTGATGAAGTATTAGAATGGAATGGAAGGCTACTGCAAGGAGCCACCTTTGAGGAGGTGTATAACATCATTTTAGAATCCAAACCTGAGCCACAAGTGGAGCTTGTTGTTTCGAGACCAATAGGGTAAGTAATCTTGTGGATTCTTGTAGTAAATATGATAAAAATGTGACTAAATTTCACTGTTAGGGCAGAGCATATCAAACAGATTCATAGACACTGTAACTGTAAATAGTAAAACTGTATGCAAAATTCTGTAAACTAAAAGCATAGCTAAAATGGTAAATCACACCACTAAGTAAAAGAGCTGATGTGAAACCCTGTATTCTCCGAGAGTTCCAAACTTTATCTCCTAATATGGTCAAAATCAGGTTCCCTCTGTGGTTGTTTATTTGGCAATCCACTAAATATTGGTTCTGAAACTGTGATTATACTCTTTATTGTTGTGTCTTTATTGTTCTTGACCCTTGATTTTTATTTCTCCATTACTATTTTTATATAATATATAAAAATTATATGTTCGTATTTGGTCTATGAAATGATGATGAACGCTATTTATTAAGAGTATCCAATGTAGAATTTTGCACAAAATATTGTATGCTAATGACATAACCAATATGCTTTAGAAAGTCTCAGATCTACATTCTCATCATATTCATCTGTGAAATCTATTAAATTATTGCTTGTTATCTCATACAGAACATACCTGAATAGCTAGCGCTGGGTGGAACTTTTTCTTAGGTTCTTCACATTGGTTAATTTTCTTAACTTTCAGACCTATCCTCAGTGTCTAAACTTAAATTTTTCTTGTGTAGCAGAAGTTGCTTTGTTATATTAGACTGTGAATACTTCCCCTTCTTCATCTGTTCTTTTTCTTCCAAGTTCCTACAGTCACATCCATCCTTTTTTTACATCTCCATTGGAAGTTCCATAGCTGATCACATCAGCGCTATGAAGAGAGGGATGCTTAGCACTGAGTTTGAGGATGCTTACGGTCGTTAAGAATTTTCTATTGTCCCCCACAGATTTTATTGTGAAGTATGTGATGCAACTGGGCAGGGTGCTGGGTAATCTTGTCTAGGATCCCTTTACCACATGACTAGATGTTCTTTCAAGATCCCTTGCAACCCGGGCTGTTCTATAATTCTATAATTGTATATTAATGAATACATTTATCCCTTTGTTTTTTATAAGATGCACACAATTATCTTACCTGTATATAAGAAAAAGCACAGGTAACACAACAACTACAAAGTAGGAAGTACTGAAAAAATCTAGAACCGTATAATCTTGAGGACGGAATTTCAGTGAGGATAGTTCGTTACCACTTCAGCTGTAATAGGAACTTAATGTGTTTGCCACATCAGGAATTTAACACATAGGAACTTAATGTGGTTTAACAATTCCAAATGAATTTGATAATAAACAAAAACTGCTTTATCTTGTCAGTGAGATGAGAGGCTATCTCCTCACATGATACTGAATTGCAGCCCCTTTGGGGTAAAGGCTGTAGTATCATCTGTCCTCTTCTTAAAAACCTTTCCATAACTTGAGAGTTGTGGGTATAATAGTAATGCTAAGGGACAGACAACATTACTAGAAGAATATTGTCTCAGAAAAGGAGAATTCAAACTCATCTCATAACATGTGTAAGATATTTTATAGTTTCTCTCAATGAGACATTTATAGCAAAAGTTTCAAGGAAGTGCTCATGTCTTGAAAATACTTTTTCTCTTTCTGCATTCTTTTCATTGTGTGATGCCTCCTATATTTTTTCTTATACTTTAATATTTACTGTCTGTTGTTTATCTTTCTTATTACCCCGTCTTCTGTTATGTTAAAATGTGCTTCACTTCCTGTCACTAGAATAGCTTATCTATAATTCCTTAAAGGAAGTGATTTTGGCTCTCAAGATGTCTTCTTCAGCATTACCTGCTTAGCACATGGTCTGAAGAACTGAGCCAGATCAGGCCTGAAAGAGTTGTATTGTGTACTTGATTCCCAGTGGCTTTTTGCAGTAGATAGAAAAATGAGTTCTTACCTCCAAAACTCCAGTTATTAATCTAAAGAGATTTATAACTTAAGTCTCAGTGACAAATGCTTTCTGCAAGTTAGTAAAGTTTTAGATTCTAGTGACATGTATGTAACTCTTTGGGGTTTTGATATTGACAATATAACTTCAGAAATGTTTTTCATGAGATTTGAGCTAATGAACTGGAAATACCATATTATCTTCTCAGTTTAGAAGATTTCAGGTGATAATCAAATGGACTATAGAAATTAATATCTTATGCTTGCCCAAGGAAACATAGTGTCATAGGTTTGTGTTCAGCCCCAAGGAATAAAGTTTTAATGTATTTAAAATCATTAAAAGTTCAGATTTATCAGATGTCAGAAATGATGATTACTTCAGTTAGAATGATTAATCCCCACTTGAAGGATTTCACTTTTACTTTGAGGTGTATCACATTGCTTATAAAGAAAGTCTCTTGATGGTCTCATGGCAGCTCACTAACTCATCCCAGAAATTTTCATTTACTGGCAATTAACTGTGAAAGAGAACCAGTTGTCACATCCTGATATTCTGAATATAAAACAAATTCCAATAAATATGATTGTTAGTTCTTCTTCATTTTATTATGAACTAACTGCTATGAAAACTGAAAATTACAAGCTAAGATGATAAAGGAAGATAAAATGCAAAGCTGCTTTAAAAAAAAAAAAGAAAAAATCGTATCATTTTACCAGCAATTTATCCCTTTTACTATCTTAAAATAACAATTGATGGCCGAGGTAATCTTCTGTGTGAGGTGGCATTCTATTATACACAAGAAGTTATCTATTTACTGCTTTATAATTATCAGAAATACTTATTTTAAAATGCATAACTTTTTCATAGTTACGACTTTTTTTTTTAATTCAGAAGGAATGATGCGTTGTGTTTTATTAATTATTCTATACAATCTGCTCGCACTGGAACATACCTTAAAGTGTAAAGAGATGCCTAGAACTTCTGTTGCTTCTCCTACATTTGTTTATCTCAGTTTGAGTTCCTTGTATATAATACAATTCACACCACCATGAAATAGTGGGACCTGCGTGCTTTACTAACAACAGAGACTGGTTTTTCCTTGTCTGCAGTGGACAGATACAGCAGTTGCGTGCCTTCTGATTTGTTCGAATTGTTGGGTACTATACATCAATTCCTTTTGAAAGATTCCTCAGTCTGCTTAGTAAAGCAATCTTTCTAGTGAGCCTTGAAAATAAATGTTTGGAAACAGTATACCAAAAAGGAATTAGATAGGTTTTATTATATATAATACAGACAGCAAACTGAAAAACATTTTTAACTTCCCCTTCCTTTTCATATACCTATGTGGTGAGTTGACCTTGGCTAGCCACCAAACACCCAGCCAGCCACATTCTCCCACTCCTTCCTCAGCGGGACAGATGGAGAAAATAAGACAGAAAATCTCATGGGTCAAGATAAGGATGGGGAGATCATTCAGTGATTACCATCATGGGCAAAGCAGACTTGGCTTGGGGAAGATGAATTTATTAGGTATTAAAAAAAAAAGGGTGGTGAGAAATAAAAAAGAAACCAAACTCCACTTTGCCTTCCCCTTCCCTCTCCCCAGGCTCAAATTCAGTCCTTTGTTCCTCGCTCTTCTACCTTCCCCTCATAAGAAGAATATGTTCCTTTGGGAGACAAGTGGGCCTAATGATGTGCTTTCATTGTGACTGAGTGCTTTAAAATTGCATAGTTCTATGCACAATTTAATACAGGTGTTGCAACATCTCATGTATGTGCAAATATGCAGTTTTGCTGAATGAAATTGCACATTGCAATTGAATGTGGAATTGCACATGGAAAAGGTAAGATTGTCCAAATTTGAGGTTCAGGGATGGTAAAGAACATATGGGAATAGTCATTACTGCCAATTTAGTACGTTTGAGTGAGGGTCCAATAAATTTAATTAATGTACAATGTCATCATGAAGTCTGCTACTCACAGTTTTAGGGTACCATTAACTCTGAGACTGTGGTTTTTTTTAAATTTGTTTGCTGAATTATTTTATTTGTGACTGTGCAGCCTCTCTCCTGCATCTACCAAACTGCTTGTTCTGTAGGCTTTAGTTTGGCACTGAAATTATTTATACTGGATAAAAGATAAATCTTCCCCATGGCTGAAGACATGCAGCAGATCATACACCTTTCCTGAGGCATTCCATGGTGGATTGACAAGTGTTACAATGTAACTGAAATTTGAATATGCTTGTTAGATAAAGGATCAGCCTGTCTTAATTTTCCTGATTTCAGGGACATTCCCAGAATACCTGACAGCACACATGCACAGCTGGAGTCCAGTAAGTTTCAATTGTGGGGTAGGAAAATCTTCTCTCTCTTTTATGTAAGCACAAATAGATTGGCAAATGTCATCTACAGTCAGTATAGCTCTTGTCTCCTTGTCTGCATTTGTCTCAATATGTCATCGTACTGTATTATCTATTTACCTTTGTTTGACAATGAACTATTAAAGTCAGGATACCTTGATTAACTCTTGACACTTGGTTATCAGCTTGTGCTATTTTTTACTGAGAAGGAAGCATAATTCGAACTAATATACAAGAACATTAATCGTAATATTTGATTTCCCAGTTTGTATTTTTTTTTGCATTTCAGTTATAAACTAAAAATCTGGATTAAATGGTCTTTATTTACAACCTGAGATATAGCTACTTTGAAATTAGAATACTTTTACTTTATTATTCAGCACTCCTTAAATTGGCTAAACCAGTATGCCATGTGAGGAAAAATAACGTCCTTTGTCTTAAATCTGATAAGTTGGATTTCAGCCTGGAGTTATTTATCATTGTTTTAGAACTCTTTTATAATAGAAGCCATGAATAACATAAACTTGATTATAATAATATGTAAAACTCCTTCAATAACTTTTCATTGATCAGCCAAGTCTTAAAATAAAATCCATTTAATGTTTTGTGAGATGTGGATTGTCTTTTGTATTTATAAAAATACTTTACTTTTACTCAATGTTTTTTATGTCAAAACTTGTCCACTGACTGTTTGCAGACCTTGTAGATTTGAAAGAAAATGCATAATAAGCATTACATGCATCCTGATGTTTTTGTGAAAATCTATTTAAAAAGTATTCTGATTGTACAAGATAATAAGTCAAAATACTGAACTCGTTTGACCACAGTAAAGTATTCACATTTACTATTTAGGAATTTTGGGCCTTCAACTTATTACACATAACTGCAGTCAGAATATCTGAATAAACTTTTTTTCCGTCTATAAATCCAAGCTTTTGATTGCCTCTGAGCACCAAAAGATACAGTATCATTATTTGGTAATTTTTAATAGATTAGAAAGTGATATTACAACAACTTTATTGTATGTTTGATTGTATTTCTACCTTTTTTATTTAAAGAATGTTGTGAAAAATGAGTAAGTGCTACTATCTATAAAATATTTCTGTTTGTAATTACAGGTTCTAGTTCATTTGAATCTCAAAAAATGGACCGACCTTCTATTTCAGTGACTTCTCCTATGAGTCCTGGCATGTTAAGAGATGTTCCACAGTTCTTGTCTGGACAACTTTCAGTATGTAAACATTTCATTGATATTAATGTTGTGCTTTTTGCAGCATATACAGCTCTCATTGCAGAGTGCAGGTTACCTCTAACATAAATTTATTATTAAACTAGCTATTTTTTTTGTTGTCGTTGTTAATGCTACATATCTCAGTGTAGGCAGGGCCATAGTATTATAAGGATGTTAGTTTTGTTAGCTTTTGGAAATTTTATATGTGTTGAATTAGATATATATGTATGTATATTTATCTGTTAAGCTAGACTGGTAAAGTCAAATTTTCAGAAAGGTGTAATCTTGGCCTGCAGTTATGTTTGCGCTGTTAAGTGTGTACACTTTTTCAACTGTAACACTTAAACGTACACTTGGTAGATTTTATTACCTGTGTGCTTGGACATCAATATTGCTTATTTCTTATGCACTAACTTTCATATATACCTTTCCCTAGATATCCCTTTGATTGTTTACTTCTATTGTATTCTTTGTACCAGTGTTATTCACTTTTGTTCTTCGCTCTCATTAAGAACAAAGGTCATTACATGAATGTTTTCTTTAAAAGGGTACGTTTTTATACTAAAGTGAGGATCTTGGGTTTTGTACACCTTTCTGTGTCATTTACTGCTCCAAAGTGTGATTTTTCAAAAGTGCTCAGTTATGGCCTGGTACACATTGAAAAGGAGAGACAAATGGAATGGAAGCAGTGCAAAAGTGGTGTTAAACAAATTTGAAAGTGTCATATTAGTATTTCTTCCCAATTGTTTATGTTAAGATAATGAGTGTGCCATAAAAATACGCATAAAATTCAAGCAGACTGGTTTTTATAGGTCTCACAGAAATGGTTTATGGTATTGATAGAGGAGAGGAAGAAACATTTTTCTGTATGTTCAGCAGCCATGTTGGCTCCTTTTGCAATGCATGAGACATTATTTGTTTTGCTCATCAGACTAGTCATCTACTACATATAATTTTTAATTTTCTGTAACTCTTGTACTTAACTACTTTGAAAGACTCCGTTCTTTGGAAAAATGGAAAAATAAGAATCTTGACTGTAGAGTGCAGAATGCTCTGCAAAAACTGCAATGACATGGGAACATGAACAGAAACTGTCAAAATGCACAGACTGAGGTTTCTAAAACCAATTTGTTTTTGCAAGACAGCAAAAAATTGTTGATAATGAAAACAGTGGAAAGAAATCTCTTTTGGCTATATCTCATAAAAGATTAGACTGTCAAAAAGTTTTGATTCCTAGCTTCCAGCATGAAATTCACGATCCAGAGTTAGCTGCTCAGACATTCAATGCACAGACACTGTCACACTGTGGTCCAAATATTGGAAGAACACAGAACTGGCTTCCTCACTTTTTCAGTTTCAGAAACAAAATATTTGGGAGTTGAAGATTAGGATTTAGTCGTAAAATCAGTAAATCTGTTGATTTTCTGGTTTGATAGCATCTGTCAGTTTGAGATGCATAGGAATAGTATCAGGAGTTTTGGAGGTATATTCTAATTCACTGAGAATAACAGAATTCTCAAGGTTTTATAACTCGGAATGGCATATAAATTCAGTATTTAACTCAAGAAGGCATCATTCCCACTTTTCATTTTTTTAATCTTGTTTCAAGATATAAATTCAAGACATAAATTAGTAAGCATATAACATTTCTATCCATCTTAGGAAACTAAATAATATTAGGAGACATTTAAAAATTGTCCACTTTGTACCTCCTTATGAACTATTTGCACTTTCACAGGATACTTCCTACTGCACAAAATCCTTGTTTCCCTCAAAGAGCAGCTAACACCTGAGAGCACACAACTCCAGCTGACTGACACTGAAATGCTTAATAACTCTCTAAATTCAAGTCCTACTGTCTCAATGTAGACACCTAACATTTGTAGACAGTTTGAAAATTAGACGCTTATCGTACCCACTAAAGAAAAGTTGGAACTAGCTATATTTCATGTTAATCATGTTAAATGCACATCCCAGCTCCTGCTCAAGGCTTTGGGAGGCTAGTAGTAAACCTCTTGTTTTGCAAAGATGGAGGCTGTCACGATGTCTGAAGGTGGTGTGGATAGATAGCAATGTGTCACCTGTCTGGTCTCATTGAAATGTGTAGACTAAAATATAATTTTAGAAGAAGATTACTTTAAGAGAATTGAAATATTCTACTGGAACATTTTTTTCAAAAGAGTAAATATGTGTAGTTTTCTTTTTGGTCTGATATTTTAAGTGGGTTTCAAAAAATATTTTTAAATTTGGGGTTTATGTGTCTTGAAAATAGTGCAATGGTTCCGTATTTCTTTTTAAATTTAGACTTCTCATTTTATAACTTTAAAAAGTTTTGAAACTTTGGAAATATTAGTGAAACAAACAATTCTTCGTGGAGTTGGATATATTTTGAAAAATTATAATGAGCTATCATATTTTCTAATTTTGGACTTTTAGCAAAGGTGAAGTAATAAGGAGAAAATGAATCAACTTCAAAAAACAATGTTTTAGCTTGTACACTACAAACTGGACGAGCTTCAGTATCTTGATTTTCCATGTTTTTTATCAGCTCTGTTTTTTGACAGAAGAGTTGATGGAACACTCATTCATTCCAAATAGCTCAGTAAGATGGAAGTGAAAGGATATACTAAATTCCAAATGTAGTTGGGAATGTGCTCTTTATGGTGTGTGTGTGTCTAGGCAGAGTAACTGCAGCGCCCGGGCAGCCGATGGGGACAGGATGCTGTTCTTAGTGGAAGTGGTGGATCAGTTCTGAGTGATGGTGGCACAGGTGTGATGAATCTGAGGGAATGGATGCTAGGCAAGATTTTGAATGTGTTTTCTGTATTTTCTGTACTTTTGGACAATACAATGTAGGCCTGATAGGCCATTGTTTGGGAATGTGCGGTTAACAGGCTGTGAAATGCAAGAGTACTGGGCAGAATTGGAAATATCTACAGTTCAAGTGGAGGTGTGAAGTATTTGCATAAATACTTGGATATATACATCTTTGTTCAGACAGTGTTACAAAGCCTTCATGGCTTTTTATATTAAGTGTTTTGGAATGTATTTCTTTATGTTCAGTATGGTTTTAGCCACTTTAGCTGCAGTGAAGCCTCTCTATTACACAGAGATCTGTGTCTGTTCACGTGATGGTTTTTTTGCTCTGTGTTGGCGTTGGTCTGTGTACCTGTTTTCTTCTGCTGAGGTTACGGTCACGCTCCAGAGCTGGCTAATAGGATTTCTCATGAAGCAAATCATCTCGCATAGCTATGAAATAATTATTCTCCCAAAATACATACTTCACTGAAGAAATTATATGCACCTACAGTAAACTGTTGTATGTTATAGTTTACTGAGGTATATAAATAATTTACCTGTATTCTGTGCAGATTATTTAATAGCATTTTTGATTCACATTGTTCTTTCAGGGAAGTATCTGACTGTTATTGCAGTTATTGTTTTATTATTATTTGCTTTATCTGGTTCCTGTTTCTGTGATTTTTCATCGATTTGCTTTTTCTTTTGATATCATTCTGAAAAAGTATTCTTTGTGTGTTGGTCCTTTTTACTTCATTACTGCATTCTGGCTACATTTTCAATAATGCATGAAAAGTATAACTTGGAATGCTTTTGCATTAGTTAGATTTAGAGACTGATAACATGACTAGCAGACCATATAAACTGATACAGGTATAAAATTACAGTATTTTGGGTTTGTAGTGGTGTAAAATCTAAGAGAAAAGGAATGTAATTTATAAAATTATTCTATTTGCTTGTACAGCTGAACTACATAACCACTTGAATAGATTTTCTATACATATTCAGTTTACAAAGCAATAAAAATAAGGTATAGTAATTATAGTTGTAATATCAGCACATTAGTAAACAGATATTGTACATTGTGAAGAACATAGTATGTCAGTGTATTAGGGGGATGAGGTCAAGTATGAGACATGCTCCTCTTCTTCCTTTCACCTTTTCCATTTTTCCTGTCTTTTTTTCCCTTTCTACCTCTACACAAGTAAATTGCTGTTGCTCTAATGTTAAAACCTGGAAAGTTCTAGGTAGTGCACACAATGTGCGTATTTTCCTCCATTTTCCAAGGCATAATATGGCAGGTGAGGGTCTGTGGTGTGTGGTGGAAGATGCTCTATCCCTCTTATGATTGAGATGATATTCTGTAATATCTATGTTTCTCTTGTAAAATGGAGCTTAAGCAAGCTGAAGATCTACTTCTGTGTGCATGAGTAGGTCACAATCTAGCAAGCATACATTGGACTAAGCAGCACTGTCTGTGCTGAATGGGGAGCAGTGTGAAGCTTCTGCACCACCCAGAGCAGAGGAGCACATCAGAGAAAACCTGTGATCCAGACTGTCATATTTTCTTATATATCCTCTTGCTTTGGTGCGAGAATGGATTACTTCACACCATTTATGGAACAGATTTTTCCAGCGCCTGTACACGCCAAGTAAGCAAGGAAGGTGGCAGAAACATAATCACACTGCCTATCCCCATATTTTGGGTACGTTTCTTACCAAAGTGAATCCTGAGTAGTAGTTTCCATCATTTTGGAATAGATCAGTGATCTCAGAAAAAGGAAAAGGAAAAAAAAAAAGATAAAGAGAAGGAAGATAAAGGAGATTCAGATCTGTCAGACTGTTGTGTTTGTTGTGACCTATTCCCATGCTCCCATTCCCCCAACATGTGCTCCTGTTCCTGTGCATTCCCCATGCTCAGTACCCTTTCTGTGCCACTGCATTAGCTGTTGCCCTAAGCTGAAGATGGAGAGTGGTTAGTTGGAGTTTGTAGCCAGTCAAGGAGCTTAGGAGAGTTGCCTGTACCGATGTAGTCTTGATGTAGCCACTGGAAGCCACAAGGCTATATGTGGTCTAAAGTGTTAGATCACAAAAAATAGGAGCTATAAATGCATCTGTGCGTGCAATGTAACTTACTAAATGCTCTAGACACCATTTCATGCAAGGGATTTCTGTATATACCATATGTCATTTCTGTCACGATTGCTAGAGAATTGAAATACATCCATTGGACCTTCCCCATGTAATCCTACTAACAGATAGCAGTAACCAGGACTAGTATTTAGGATGGCTTTCTATAGAAATGCTTCTTAAAGTTGCAGAAAAAAAGAAAACTTTTTACTTTACTTATTTTGTGCTAGAAAGCAACCAAAGCTGTCAGTGTGTGTACTTGCTTCTGTCTCTGAATCTGCATCTACAATCTTCCTGAATGAGATGGTCAAGCTGAACTTATGTTTTGTACCCCACTTTTAAATCACACTTTGCTGATCTGCTCTTTTTGTTAATATTATTTCTAAATCTGTAGTAAATGTTATCTGTAGACCTGCAAAGTGAAATCCTTGCTCCTGGGGAAT
>NW_009697309.1:0-33262 GCF_000703405.1 Apaloderma vittatum | reverse complement strand
TCCTGCTGACTTCCCTAAGACTGGATTTTCCATCATAGGGTATTGATAACAGATTTGTTGATTTAATTTATGCATTTGCATTTAAAATACTTTGTGTTAGATAAATATGTTGGTGGTGTAAATCTGTGTTTAAAGTAATAGTTGTGTGTCTTTGTTTTTACTTTTGGTCTTTTAGTTTCCAGCGTGTTGTCCTTTTTGGTTTTGTTTTATTGCTTTTTCTTTAATTTTGCTTACCAGAGCCAAAGCCTTAGTAGAAGAACAACGCCTTTTGTTCCTAGGGTTCAGGTAAAGACTTCGTCTGCCTGACAGAAACTAAAGTTGTGGTTTTTTTCTTTTGTTTGTTATGGAAAATGCATAGTAGGAAAACGTTACATTAGTCCGTTTTCCCATATATTCAGTGTGTTGCTTTAAGCCATATTAACGAGTTTCATGTCATCTTGTGAGCAGCTTGTAAAATTCTGCATGAGGGTTAAAATATTAAATTAAAATTTAAAGAGACAACTAGGTTTTTTTTCCTGTTTACCCGATATTAAACTCACACAGGTTTCAATACTGATGATGGCTATGCATCCCATTTACAAAATGTGTGTACTGTATAAGAAATAAATAATTTTGTGCTTGAGGTCATTATATAAAGATTAATGTCTCTTTAAATCATTCATTATCATTACTTAACACATCCTTTTTTTGCATTTTCCAAGTAATGGTAGTGCTTTGAGTGGAAGACAGGCAAAAAATTTGTACCTTGTCTTAAGAAACAAATTTCCTGTATTTGAGGCTTGGTTTCAGTATTTTGAAAGTACGTCAAAATAACTAAAACTCTATTTAAATAGAGATGAATTCTCCTATTGTGTTACTGAATTCATTTAGCTTTGATATTCTCTTTAGGTACAAGTTGTTTGCCTTTTTTCATTAGGAAACTCCTAAGGTACTGTAGATTAATGCAAATCTAGGTTTTACTAATATAATACAGTGCTTATCTTGCTTTGCTGCATGTTTTTCAGTTTTTTTTGTAAATAGAATATTATCTGCCTTTCTTTCAAAATGTTATTATTGTGATGTTAATTTTTTGTGTAGGAGCTGTATAAATGTTTCTCTTGTTTAATCAATTGTTGAAGGAAAGATGTAAAGGATGATCTAAGTAATCAGAATGAAATTACTAAATTTCATATTGTAATGGAAAAAAGATGAGACATTTATTTATAAAGGAATTCTAAATAAGACTGTAGGAAATGGTTGGGTTATGAGTCACGTTTTTTCACAATACATTATTTCCCATGAGTAGTCCTTACAAGAATCCAAGAAAAAAAATGAGGTTAAAAAAAAATAATGTCTTCATAATATTGTTTTCAGTTAAAATATTACTATGTGCTACTCACATAAACTGGCTTGTATAAAAATTTAAAACATTCTTTAGCATGATGAAGAAAGTTGACTTCTGCTCATGGTAATGAAATCAGAGGGGTACAAATTCAATGAGGAGTTGTTAAGTAGTTCATAAAGCTGTATGACATAAGTAGTCTTTTAACACTTATTTTCTTTTTAGATATGTGTGAAATAAATTAAGAAATTTTATGACAATTGATTGTTCAATTTAAAAAGGAAATGTCTGCTTGAAACCTGCATGTTTAATGAGATACTGTAGTGTAGAACTAATGTGTCTACAGTAATCTCTTATTTTAATCACATTATATAAAACAAAGAAATAGACATAAAAATCATCAGTTCTACTTAGACTAATATCCTCTAATGGAAATAGTTCTTTGACCAAATGATTATGGTAGCAGTTTAAGAAAACAAAACAAGTGCGTTGCTTGATAGAGAATATCCAGCAAGGGGTGAATGTGTATGAGCTTTACTCCCTCACCTCTGGTTGGATTACTTTTTAAACTGTAGATAAGAATTATCTTTAGCCCCAGTTTGGTTTCTGCACAATATCTGTGGAGTCATTGTGGACCTCTCTAACGGTTTTTTGACGAGTTTGGTAACAATCAAAGTTAAACATGTTTGTGACAAGCTTCTGAAGAACTCAAGCTTACGACCTTGGCAGCTTCTTTACAACTAGACTGAAAAAAGTCCCTCATCTGCATACTTTTAGTAGGGATGATAGATAGTTTAAAATGAATTAATTTAAGACATGTTTACAAGCCAGGCTGTGGAGAAGAACAGAAATTCTCTAGTTATATTTACATAAGGGTTTTAGAAGCAGTGCAGCATGGATGCACAACTCTGGTTACTTTTTGGCATGAGAAATTAGCTAACTCAGCTCTGAGCTGTTGTTTATGGTTGTCAGGAAATATACATTACATTGTGGGCTGTGGTATAGCTGTGTCTGTAGAATTGGAGAATGAAGATCTCCAAACATTCTGCTTACACCTATTTGTTTCATTGCTCTCAACAGGAAATGCACATCTTTAGTCTTGCTTGCATCTTCTTTACTTGTTAGTCAGAAACTGATCCTGGTGATAACTGTCCCAGATTCTGGCACAAGTTCCTCTTCCACACTTCACTCCATGTCATTCCTCTCACTTTCTAGCTCTTCTGTCACTGGATGATTTAAACCCCATCATTATTATTTTATTGGGAAGAAACCCACTCAATTTTCTTTTTTTGCTACCGTGCACCCTTCCCCTGAACTTAAAATAATTCTACAGTTCTTGGAATACAGTATATTTATTTCCTGACCTTTTAAATTCAGTTTAGCATACTAGCAATTTTCTAACTTACAGAGTAGATGCTTTGCAATATCTTTGTAGGGAGTATTTTGTTCTTAAATTTGTGTTTTCCATGCAGTATCTCTTGTTCACTTGGTGAAGCCTCCTTTTGAGTCAGAGTTGCTATAAAACCACTGTTTTTTCCCAGCTTCAAAAAATTCAGGCATCCTTTTTGCTTTAATATAGAACATCAGTGTACTTGACCATGTGTAAAAATATATGCATGTGTCTATTTGGGATTATTGTAATTAAAATGAAACCATTAAAAGAATTAAGAAGAAATCTAGATTTAGGGCAGCCTAAATATCTTCATAATTTTTTGGCCTTCATATCCTAGAAGCTCTTCAATTTGACAGCCTTTTGTTATATTTTTCCCAGCATATCAGACAGCAATAATAGTTTGGTGTAGCAACCCTCAGTAGTCAGGATTTGTTAGAGGTACATTAATGACATCCAAAGCTCAGCTCAGCTACACTGGAGACTTTACCACCCCAGGGCAGTTTCTGCATCTACATAAGCTTAACTCAAAATAAACTGAGAATTTTATTTTCTAGTGTATCTCTTGTTTCAGAATAATGTAAGAAAGCAAAGTAGTATCTCACTTTCAAAACATTACACTAATAAACAGATATGTAGGGTACATGACAGATTATAATGTCCAACAGAAGAAGAAAAATCCCTGGCCAGCTGTCTCTCAAAGACAGTGGTGTTTGAATAGGGTGTGGTGGTAGAAATCAAGCTCCAGGGCAGGCAGTCTTTCCCAGTGGCACTAGTTTTATCTCTCTTCCATGAGATTTCTGTAGAAACTCTCACATAACAAAAAAAGAAATAAAATGCAGCACAGAATTAAAAACTTCAAATATTCTCTGTTTTTAAATCTAAAGTTGTCACTTAAAATATGATGTGTCTTTATGTGCTGTACACAAAACCACATTAGAATTGCGTAGTTAAGCATTCATAAGATAGGAATATAGGAAGTGGCAATAATAATATAATCTAGAATTTCTTAACTGATTTCACTTATGCATATATATTCAAGTATAGGTCCTAATTACATTATTACTTAGAACTCATTCAGTGCTCTGAATAAAATTTCTAGTTAAGATGAGACTAAAAGCTGTGGTTTGAGCCCTACCAGAGAATTGCCTTTATCATCAAGCTGTTGCACATCCCTTTCTTCTCTGGAGTGTGAAGTCTCATCTGAAACTGAAACACTGTGTGACTGGGAATAAAACTGTGTGGTGAGAGCAAAGAAAGCCTAATTTGAGTGTAGCAGACTCTGAAAGTGCTATCCAGAATGTGTATTGATCTTGTGTTAGTCCACTGTTGATTAAAAACCAGAAAGAATCCTACAAATCTGGGACCACACTCTCATCTCTCTCCCCTCCGCTGATGATTCCCTTCTGATGATCACCAGACTGCAGAAAAGTCAGGAAGCCTGTCTCCAGGAGTGCAGCAGATACACCACTCTCTGGATAACAGACCATCTCACAACTTCAGTATACATTGAAATTAGATGCCCCTGTGGCTAAATGTAGGTTACAGTGGACATTTAGTCAAGGATTAGGTTCACAACTGCCTAGGAAAGGGGCCTAGGGAGCATGTGTGTGACAAGCATGTGTGACAAGTACGTTTCCAGGACTTCAACACTATATGGAAGGATCGTTAGAAAGCATTCATATTGAATCACTAAGTGAATTTTAGATGCCTACATCCTAAGTTACTTAGGTAGACAAAGTCATATTCAAGAAGTTTTCTACAGATGTTAGCCTCCACATGAGCATCAGCCAGCATGGTTTTCCTAAAGCGTATTTTTTGTGTTGTAATTTTAGCTTTCCTCTTCCTTCATTTAGACCAGGATTGCAACGTCACAGTTTCTTAGATGTTCTGAGTTTTTAAAAGTGTCGTTCCTGCGTGTGTAAAAAACAGCTGAATGGAGAACTTGTAGATTCTGCTCTGTCAGACATCTCCTTAAGTCTTCCAGTGCTGAGCATCACACCTTTACATTCTTGTGGGACTTTCAGCCTATGGTTTGGATAATTCAATATTCTTCACTTTTTTTTGGTGTTAGGAATCTTTTCTGCATATAACTCCACAGAGCTATAATAGAAAAAAATTAATTTCACATCAACTTTTCTGTAGTACATGTGCTATCACATGTTTATTTCATAACATAAAATATATATAGTATTCTATGTGGGTTAGTAGGATTGTCCTGCATTTATTGATTAAGAATTGAGAAACAATGATTGGAGTCTGAGACAATCGTCTTCTGTCCAGGAATAACACACCTCAGACTTCAATTCCAATGCTTTACTTAGCACTACTAATCAGGCTCCAGGATCTTCTGCTAGGCTCACAGACAATTAAGAACATGCGATTTGTAAATGTCTCTTGAAATATTTTACGTGAGCCACCCCTTGATACATACATAAGAGCTCTGGGAAAGAGGAAGGAATGGAATCTAATCCTCTTGGACTGCACCTTGACTCTCCTTGTGAAATTATTTTTGAAGGAAAGATACCATACCATTCAAATATTGTCATAATATTTGTGCACAAGAGAGTCAGAATTAGATCAGTCTTATTCTCAAATTCATTTTCAAGGTTTCATATGCTAGTCTAACTCCTTGTTTTACATTTTACTTTCTAGTTTCCTGCCTTGTTTTCTTGTCAGATTTTCTTTCATCCCAGTCTCTCTGTGTGACATATTGAGTGGCACTTACAGAATGGCTGGTTCTTTTGTTACTTCATTCCATTTCTGTCATTCAGTCTCGTTTTGCTCTCTGTTTTGTTATGGTACCTGACATTAGTGGCTCCTTCTTCCTGTGTTTCACCTAGAAAGATTCTGTATCCTGTATTTTTCCAGTAATTCTAAAGCAGTTTCTGATTTGTTCCTTCTTCTTACTCCATGAGAATGTAATCTCATCATCCCCTCTACCAGGTTCTTTCTCCCTTCTCTTACTCCCTGTTTCTTCCTTTCTTCTCTTTGCATACAAAGAGTCACAAATGCCTGTGCTATATATTGGAGTGCTAGCGGTCTGAACACAGGATAGAAAGAGCCTTCTGGTCATAATTCTGCCTCCTGACCTTTTCTGCAACAAGCGAAATTACAGAGAATCGCAGGGGAAATATGCCTATTGTGTACAAGTTTCTCCTTTTTTTTTTTTCAAGGCATCAAGAGAAAACTAGAAGGTATAAACCAATGTAAATTTGGGTTCTTGTTGCAAAACGGAGATCTCAAAGAAATGGCATCCGATAATTTAACTTTCTGCTTAGAGTTATTATCCAAGCATTTTGAGTGAAGTTTTCCTGCAAAAATTTTGTCTGAAACAAATATAATGAAGAAATCAGATACAGTGATGAAAGTGATGCCAAGCTTCTGGTGTGGTCAACATGTCAGAAGAATGAGATGTCCTCCGGAGGTACCTGGACAAGCTGAAGAAGTGGGTCAGTGTGAACCTCATGAGGTTCAACAAGGCCAGGTGCAAGGTCCTGCACCTGGGTTGGGGCAATCCTCATTATCAATACAGGCTGAGAGTTGAACGGATAGAGAGAAGCCCTGCAGAAAAGGACTTGAGTGTACTGGTGGATGAAAAGCTGGACATGAGCCAACGATGTGCACTTGTAGCCCAGAAGGCCAACTGCATCCTGGGGTGCATCAAAAGAAGTGTGGCCAGCAGATCGAGAGAGGTGATTCTGCCCCTCTACTCTGCTCTCGTGAGACTTCACTTGGAGTAATGTTTCCAGCTCTAGAGTCCTCAACACCAGAGGGACACGGACCTATTGGAGCGGGTCCAGAGGAGCCCACAAATATGATCAAAGGGCTGGAGCCTATGAAGACTGAGAGAGTTAGGGTTGTTCAGTCTGGAGAAGAGAAGGCTCCGAGGAGACCTTACAGCAGCTTTCCAGTACCTGAAAGGGGCTACAGGAAAGCTGGAGAGGGACTGTTTACAAGGCTGTGTAGGATGTGGGACAGTGGTTTTAAACTAGAGCAGGGTAGATTTAGATTAGGTATTAGGAAAAAGTTCTTTACTGTGAGGGTGATGGAGGACTGGAGCATGTTGCCCAGAGAGGTGGTGGAGGCTCTGTCCTTGGAGACATTCAAGATCAGGCTTGATGGGGCTCTGAGCAACCTGATCTAGTTAAAGATGTCTTGGCTCACTGCAAGAGGAGTTGGTCTAGATGACCTTTAAAGATCCCTTCCAACCCAGCACATTCTATGATTTCATGAAAGGTCCACCATCAGGGTTGGGGCAATCCCAAGCACTGATATAGGCTGGGCAGTGACTGGCTTGAGAGCAGCCCTGAAGAAAAGGACTTGGGAGTACTGATGGACGAGAAGCTCACCATGAGCCGTCGATGTGCACTTGTAGCCCAGAAAGCCAATCATATCCTGGGCTGCATCAAGAGGTGCATGACCAGCAGGTCGAGGGCGTCCAGTTCCGGAGCCCACAGCACAAGAAAGTTATGGACGTGCTGCAGCGTGTCCAGAGAAGGGCCACAAGGATGATCAGAGGGCTGGAGCACCTCTCCTATTAGGACAGACTGAGAGAGTTAGGGCTGTTCAGTCTGGAGAAAAGAAAGCTCCAAGGAGACCTTATTGTGGCCTTCCAGTATCTCAAGGGGGCCTACAAGAAAGCTGATGAGGGGCTTTTTAGGATGTCGGATAGTGATAGGACTAGGGGGAATGGACTGAAGCTAGAAGTGGATCGGTTTAGACTGGACCTCAGGAAGAAGTTCTTCATGAGGGTGGTGAGACACTGACATAGGTTGCCCGGAGAGGTGGTGTAAGCCCCATCCCTGGAACTTTTAAGGCCAGGCTGGATGGAACTCTGGGCAACATGGTCTAGTAGAGGATGTCCCTGCCCATGGTAGGGGTTTGGAACTAGATGATCTTATAGGTCCCTTCCAACCCTGACAATTCTATGCTTCTATGAAATAATTTGTCCTGAATATGAATGCATAATTCTGGTTATATTTTTGGCACCCATGTCACAGACAGTTTGTGATTGTATCTTGATCACAAATAGGTTGCATTCTGCTTAACCAAGAACAACTTTTCCCCAAAAAAGCAGATCAAAAAGATTGTCTTCAGTGCTACTCCCCTTGGGGTATGGGACTTGCTAAGTCTGTCCTTTGATCAAGGGCTCCAAAGGATGCCTGCAGATGGATGCATACAGTGTCAGAGAACATTTAAGTTGACTTGCACTTCAGAAGTCATTAAAGCTTTGCTTTGGATTCATACAGTTGGTGCAGCTTTATACTTGTGATCTGAAGCTAGATGAAGTTACCTAGTACTTCAGATAATTCTCAGTTTAGAAAAAATACTGCCAAAGTCACTTCATTTGCAGGAATGTAGGAACAGCATCTAGCACTATATTAAATATATACCTTAAGGATAATTTCTCTCACACAGTTTTCTACTTTAGTAGCTATAGAGCTCTATAACTGTTGGTACCAGAAACCTATAAAGTCAGCAGAGGCCAGCCAATAGTCAGTAGGGCCAACAACATGGTTGTAGAGGACAGATATCCTCTCCTTTTTAATATCTATTTAAACACTGTTGGTTGGTAGCTGCAGGAGTTGCAAGAGCTAAAGCAATGGAGAAGTAAGGAGTACACTTCCACCACGGATTGAGTTGATGTGTCTTAGTGTAATCTGAATTACCAAAGTATTAAGAAAGCTAAATCAGCCTCTTGTTGGTGGGTCAAAAGTCTTGAGAATTGCATCAAGACCTTTCTTTAAGTGACTGAAATGCTGAAGATGAGTAGCTGTGACAGCAGATGGAGACCTTGTGTATGAAATGACTTGAGATGGTTCCACAGAAAGTGGAAGTGGTTATGTTTATCTTAGCTAGGGTGTATTCATCCCTAAGGGTGCACTGCTTGGTTAGGACTTGGGTATTATCCTCTTTTATTCCCTTAAGTTCAGGCAGGAACAGCATTTCCTTTAAATGCCCTAGTTTGTCTCAGACAAACTCTCCATGAAGAGAGCCTCCTCTGTCAGCTGTAGTTATTGATCCCGTGGTGGTACCACCATGTCATGACTACCTGGCTATTTGGAAAGCTTTGCTCTATCTTAATGCATCATTTCCCCCTTCCACAATGACTGCTCTAAAATAGGTATTTCCTCTCCTTGAATAATGTATTTGCAGCTATAGTATTCAAACTGAAATAGCTAAATAGCAGCTTCTAATGACTGCAGTAAAAAAGGATAGTAGACCAAGTCTAAGACTCATTAATAATAATTTCTACAGCAAAGTAATAGTAGTTTTTGCCTTGTTGTTGCTGAGTTGGACTGTGGAGAGGTTTGGACTACTGAGCCTCCCTCTCTTACAATTTCTGGAGGGCTTATATGATTTCAGCATAAGTCTACATCTTGAAAGACACTTAGATATTTGAATATATCTGTGGTCTTATTGCATAGTCTTTCCAGCACAACAGGACATGAAATACTCATTCATTCATTGTGCATTAACTCCTTAGAATATGTATTTATGAATACCATACATCAGTAATACAATACCACTCCCAAGAGAGAATAATCCTAACCAGAGCATCATGTGAAAAACAATTAGTATGAAATAATGTACTTATTTTACAGGATTTTTAAAACATACTAACTCCTGCTACATGCGGAAGTTATTATAGATTTAATTTCTTTTTATACTTTGTCATAAATACAAAGAACATGTCATTTTCTGTGTAAGTAACCAATATAAATAGAAGCTTATGAGCAAAATTGATGTTAAAGATTGATATGCTTATTTGTTGTAGAAATGAGTTCACTGATTAATATTTTCTCATTACAGATAAAACTGTGGTATGACAAGGTTGGTCATCAGCTAATAGTGACAATATTGGGAGCAAAGGATCTTCCTTCCAGGGAAGACGGGAGACCAAGGAATCCTTATGTTAAAATATACTTTCTTCCAGACAGAAGGTAGGGTGAACATAAACAAAAGCAACGTTTGGGTAAGAATTAGTCTGATATGCAGATGGAATGCACAGCTGAGTTTACTAGTCACACACACGTGGAAACATCTTATGGCTTGGAGCTTCCTTATCGAACATGTTATGGAACAGGGGTGTGTCTTTGAACACTAAACACAAAGTCACTTTCACTGGATATTTTGTTAAATACTAATAAAAAAGATAAACATACATAATTGCATGAAGATCTGTTATTTGTAAAGAATATTGTTAGTGTCTGATAATGCACATATTTTCTATGACAGTTATCCCTGTCTAGTCCAAAGAAAATGCTACAATGTTAGATTTCTGGACTAATCAGTCCAGCAGTTTGGTTTGTCCCACCTTCACACAAGAAAGCAGTAGCAGGTTTGGTGTCTGAAGCTCACTGTGTTCATATCACAGTGTAAGTGAGTTAAGGCTGAGGGGGATTCAGGCTTCCCAGATGCACCTTGAAAAACTCCCCTAAAGCACAAGACTGGTACTACTCTGGTCGAGTATTGCATATGCTTTTAGAGACCCTTGTTCCTGAATAGCTTCATCATTTTTCAGTCCATGATTTTCTGCCATTTTAACTTAGGTGGTGGAATAATATGGTGAAGGGCATAATGTGTTCCCCAGTTGGCTATTTTTTTTATTGGTATTTCCTCAGCTTGTGTCAGTAGGGGAACATGTTTAGCTTTATGTTGTAGTGTATCAACCAAATAATTAAAAGATTTAACCTGACTCAGTATATAAAAGATAGACAAGTGAATTGCTGAATCTGTAGAATGGGATGTAGCTTTGCTGTGTATATTTTTACATCCTTTGCTTTTCTTTTCCTAATAGCTAAACGGGGAAGATGCTAACTATCTCCAGTACCAATTGACTAAAGCAGGAATTAAAGCTATTTAATATTTTGAAAGACATTGATTTTTCCACTTCCATTGTATACCCTATGTTCACAAGAATATTTTCTGTGACTGCATAATTTGCCATGTTGTCGATGACAAAAGGGTTTCTGAATGGATGTCCTGGGCTCACCAATATTTGAGCTATTGGACTAGATTCTTAGTTTATTCAAGTTGCTATATTGTGTTTGGAGATGCTGAAGCTATACTAAACTGAGAACCAGGTCTGCTTGAGTTATCTTATCTGCTTTTTCCAGATTAATAAAGCTACAAAAAAAAGCCTGTGTTCAGAATGCTTTGCAACATAGGTTGTAGTAACTAAAAATACATGGAAGGAAAATATTTAATTAAATATTTTCCAGTGTACAGATACAATAAGTTACATAACATAAAGTTTTATTATGCTATACTGGTGTTTCCCATTTTTGTGAAGTATTCAGAACTTTTTATTACATGTGGTTTTTATCACTTATATAAGGATCAGCAATTTATCTTACCAAACTGTGGGTTTTTTCTGACATGCAAACTCATTTTCCTTTCCTTAGAGGTAAAAGCTAGGAGATAATGTATTTCTTGTGTAGCAGAAGGAAACGTGCTACAGGTAGAATACACTTAAATAAGTCAAACATTTAATTAGATGGAGATACTGAACTGTCTTTGATTAAACAAATTTCATTGGAAAAGTTCTCGAGGGTAAACAAATCTTTAGTGTAATAGAAATAATTACATTATTTATTTTAGCAGTGTGTCTAAAAATATGATTTCTTAGTTAATATTTTGATTCAGTTTCTAAGTAACAGTTCAGAAATACAATAACTATATTACATTTGCAAATATTAGCAAACAGACAGTATCTGCATTGCCATATTAAAAAATCCACAAATATTAGCACCATAGCTGCCTTATGCAGCAATCAATAGGTTTAAAATTAAGAATTATTATGAGAACTCTTGTCAGTATTCTCAATAGAAGCAGCATGGATGCTTTCCAGCCAAGCTTGTTTCCCTCAGAAAATATTAATTCTTTCAAGGAAAAATTTCTTTCAACAACATCCTGGAGCGAGAGCCATGGCAGCCTTGCATGGAGACTTCACTGGATTCCAGAACATAGGACCAACTTTGTAACGGAGATCCACCTTCAACCTGGGTGGTTCCTTGAGGTGACCCAAAGGATTTGGGGAGCTATTTTCAGATCAGTATTCCTTCCAGTGTTGCTGGGAAAGAAAGGCATGTGATTATTCTCCGGGCTCGTTGTTTCCCAGCTGTGGAACCCTTAGTCAGGAAAACCCTATGGAGAAGGCCCCGCACTGCCTGTAGCTCCCTGACCATTCCTTCATGTGGGACAGCTGCTCCCTCGGCTCTGCAGTTTACGAGTGAGCTGCTGGAAGCTTCAGTGACCCAGCTGGCTTGATCACCTGAAATGCAGATTTGTGCTATGCCCAGTGTTTTCTGCATGCATGTTCTATTGTCACACACTGCCTCTTGGAAATTCCATTTGCGGAAGTATATTTTGGTTTTTAAGATTCTGTTTCCAAACCAAACATAAGAAAACATTTCTGTTTTTCAGGGAACTTCTTAAAATTGGAATGGGCACATGAACTGTAAAACTCCTGATTATAGTTTTTAATATGAAGTTATGAATTATCCTCAATATATATGCTGAACTTGTCATAAAGGACTAATCCTGACATATATTATAGTGCTCATAATGCTACAAAAATGTACTACTGATTTAAGTTTCCATGATACACTTATTACACCATAATGTGTTTTTTTCACATTTTTAATATTTGTTTTCCAGTGATAAAAATAAAAGAAGAACAAAAACAGTAAAGAAAACATTGGAACCTAAGTGGAATCAGACATTTATTTATTCTCCAGTTCATCGGAGAGAGTTCAGAGAACGAATGTTAGAAATTACTCTTTGGGACCAAGCACGGGTTCGAGAGGAAGAAAGTGAATTTTTAGGAGAGGTAAAAAATTATTTGTGTTTCTTATAGAAACACAGTTGCTTACATGTTCATGTCTGGATACTGTATTTTTTAAAAATTATTAAATATAACAAAGCAAAACTGTTTAAAATTGTTGTTTGTCCTTACTTAGCAGTAAACAAGTAGTGATCACATATCACATAGTATGCTGATATGAGATTCTTTCTGTGTTTGTTCTGTTGTAGTAACAACATGCACATGGTTTCTAAATTTCTTTTAGAATTGTTTGTTACAATGCATATTATCCACAGTTGTATTTTACCAAAAATGTTGGGACGTTGCTAACTAACTTGCAACAAGATACCTGAATGCTGCAAAGGTTTTCATAAGGTTATAAAGGTTTAGTGAGAGATTGTTGCTATATTTAGTGTTCTGAAAGACATAGGAACTCCTTTCAGACCAAGTGCGGTATTTTTATACAACTTCAGGCAAAGTCCTTAACAAGAAGAGAATAATGCAATAAAATATAGGAACATATCTATTTTAAAGTATTGTGTTAAGTAATGTTTTCCTACTATTAACCATTTTTCTTTTTTAGATTCTTATTGAGTTAGAGACAGCATTACTAGATGATGAACCTCATTGGTACAAACTTCAAACACACGATGTCTCTTCATTGCCACTTCCCCATCCCTCACCATATTTGCCACGCAGACAACTCCATGGCGAGAGTCCCACACGGAGGTTACAAAGTAGGTTGTTAGTTTTACACACTGTGTATATAAACAGGTTATTTGAATTACTGTGTAAAGTATATTAAATTCCTCTATATGGGAAGCTGACAGAATTTGTAGGTGATTTGTAGCTGTCATTGATTAGATAATTTATGATTGCTGATGAGAATCGGGCGTGCTACGAATGTTATACTGAACACTGCAATACACCATTTTTTCTTATGAGACTACGAAGTTCAACTCTTGAGCTCCAGTAAATTATCTTGGGCTTTTGCAATATGCTGCTTTTATCTCGAAGTCCTATCTTCTGTATTATATTTATCATTTCATTGTTTAGCCAAAAGTGAATGTGCAGGATCTTTCTCATTAGCTCATACTTCTTAGAAGTGAACTGTGTTTAGCATCCTACATAGCTAAATTTGTAACATGGCCTGGTGCCTTGTTTTGATATTATTTACCTGGTTACATTCACAAATGAAATTTCTCTTAAAATTCTGTTTTGTAGGGCTTAGTATACTTGATCCATGGTAGTTTGACATTATCAGTAGATAATTTGAAAATAGAGTGTATAAAGTATGCTAATTAAAATAGATACCTGAGAATTAGTAAAGGGTCAAAATCTGTTTCCTTAATACTTCATTGTTTCTCTATTTTAGCTGTTCAGTAATGTCAGTGACACAAAGCTATTAACTTGATAAAAATATTAGTTGGCACTGGTATTAAAAAAAAAGAAATGAAAAACCTCAACAAACAAAAAACTATTTCTAAGAATTCGGGAGAGGGGGGGTTGGGTCATTATATGTGAGTGCGTGTGTACATACGGTGCACACAAACTCACAGGAATGTAGATGTGCATAGCCATGCAAACGAACTTGGCTATTTCCTATGTTCTCGGTGGATTCTCTATTAAATAATCCCTTGTATAAAGGTACTTCAAATAGTTGGTGGTTTTTGTGTCTGTGCACTGGATGGTGAGGAGGATTAAAATGCTCCATATCATAATATTGTTAGATACATTATCAGACTTACAGTGTGTAACATTCAAGCTGTATGATCACACTTATCCAGAAAAGCAGGAAAGATAGTTAGCAGGTAAGGAGTTATGTTTCATTTCAGTCCTCTTCAGTCTTCTCAAGTATCATGACTATTGTTTAAGTAAAAGTTTTAAATGACTTCTGTCTTTTCTCCCATCTTGCGGCGCACTCTAGGAAGTTAAATTTCCCATGTAAAATTACTTTTACAGACCAACTGGGCATTTCAGTATCTGTTTCTATGGGAAGTTAGTGAAATTCTGTTGTTCAGGAAATACTCAATCCTGCAAGCAAACCCTGTTTGTTTATAGTAATTCCTCTGTATGCAATAAATAACTGCCATGAAGAACAAATAAAAGAGTAACTGCTTTGCTTAGGAAAAGATTTTAATAATTCTTGACTAAGGATCTGTTCAGTGACACTGACTCAAAATTCGAAAGTCAAGTGTTTTTTAATACTAATAATACTAATACATACTAGTACTAACAGATACTAATAAATACTAATAATATGCTTAACTGAACAATCTGATATGCCTGTCTGGAAATGTAGAGGAAAGGACTAATCAGAACTTCTGGTTTGGTGAAACACTGAGATTTGCTTTTCAATGAAGGTGATGGAGCCTGACTTCCCAGAGTGGCACTTTGACAACTTAAGATTCTGGGAACTTCAGCCCAATAAGCAGTGTCAGACATTCACTATGCTTGCTGAAGAATTCACATACTTCTTCAATAAATTACGCTTTTTGCATTCATACTGAGACCAGGATCCCATAAAGAAGGATTTTATCCTTCTGTTCTGGGAATGTATACACTTCTTAAATTCTTGTGTGTCATAAGTAATTTTCAGTTTAAATAAATAGTTTTACAAGTACAGAATAAGGTTTCTTGGAGTTAAAAATTCCTCCTTTTTGGTGACTGGAAAGGCATCCAGATGGAAATTTAACATCTGGTTAGATTTTTGCAATGGCCACAGAATGCAATTTAAATTTTTTTTTTTTTAATTATTGGTATCACACCGCAGAAATGGAAATAAAAGTATTTCTTGGTGTTCAGAGAGGCAGAGGAATATCCTGTTGGATATATATCCAGTTGGACAAGGCTGTAAGTAATGCAACATAAGTTGGGCAAGTCTGAAACACATGTTGCACTGGATGGCCTCCAAAAAGCCCTTCCTAACCTGAACAGGGCACTGGTGAAGGGCAAATAGCACATCTTGTGGCTGTTTGCCTTCCCTAAGTATTTATAATATTTTAATATCATACAGAAGTTTGTATGGGACATTCTCATTCAATCTTTTACAGTTATGTCCATGTAATGTGTTCATTAGTGCTGTGTGAGCTGGTATTGTTTAGATGATGAATACCTGACTACCTCGTGTTTTGAAAAACAACGATTGGTTTTAGTTTTGTAATTACTTTGAATTTGTTTTAGAAACATATTTTGGTTTACTTCAAATATTTTAATAATTTCCCATTTACTTAGGAATAAAAAGTAACTGACACTAGTTTTCAAAGATAGATTTTCAGCGTTAAAAGTAAGCTATCTGAATTATTGATCTGCAGACCACAAAGAATGGGTATACAGTGTAGATTTCTCCCTAAACAAGGGAAGAAACATAAATATAACGGTAAAAACAGATATTTTCAGGTCTCTAGTTATAGCAGTGGAAGGAGAGCTTTTAATTGCCATGAGAATGTACAAAAAAATAAAAGTGAAATTTTGTATTTTGAGCATCCTTAGTATGGGAAAAGTAGTATATCTATGTGAGAGAAACTCTGCTGAACGCAGGGTCTAAGAGATTTTAGAAATGGCAGTGTTTGGAAATCAACATATGGAGGTCCAAAATGTAGAATCAATTAATATATTTTCAAGAACTGAACACCAGAAAAATCAGTCATGATCAATATAATTGTAAATAAATAGACTAAAAAGTAGCTTTCTTCTAAAGGGAATGTAATTAAAGGAGCTTTCATTACTTTTAGATTAAACTGATCAATAGCTCCACTCACGGAGTTTCATAATACTTAAGGCATAGAAAAAAAATCTGGAGAGAGAGAATTTACAATAATGGGTATTTAAAGTATGAGGACAAAAGCAGGATATAGTTATGTTCTACAAAAAAACTTCATAAAGTGTGAACAAAACTATATGTAACATTCCTTTTCCAAACTTTATTTATTCATTTGGATGGGAATAAAAAATTCTATAATGCATAAGCTAAGTGCTGTCTCGGCAATTTCCTTTTAGTTTGTCGTGAATATGGTCAGTAAGTACGATAATTTTAAATCAATGTCACTGAAACTTACTTGAGGGAATTATAGTAATGCTATTCACTAGTAGGTAAGTGAGTTGTACTTACTGAAAACATGCATCAGTGACTTTTTTCAAATTATAATATGGAGCATTTTATGGTCAGTGGCACAGACTATGAATGATGAATTTATCATAAGAATTTTACCTTGGAGAGCAAGGATATCACTTTTCTCTTTCATGTTTCTTCCTTAATTTTTCTCTTTCTTTTATGGAGCATAGGCCTTGGGCATTTTATCTTTGTTTGCATGCATTGATGTTTTGTTCATAGAATATGGATATATATACCAGTACGGTATTTATTATACATTTATGATTTACTTATTATATTTATCGTACATCTATGGTTTATTAAATACTTTAATTAAAAGGTATTTAACATGATACAGGGGTGTCTGAAAAGGCCTTAAACTACCAAAATATTTTTATTTTTTGTAATAAAAGAAACTTGTTGAAGATATTAATACTGTGCTTGGGAATTTGAAAATACACTTTATACAGTTGTAATTAAACTGCAAAAATACTTCCAGTTTTGAAGTAGTTTAAGGGAACTTGATTATTTATGACATTCTTGCTCTAATTACTTGATAGAATCATGTTATTAAACTAGTCTTCTGTCATATAATGATGACAGAAAAGCAGTTTTCTTTGTTGAAATAACTCAGTGGATAGGGTAAAATAACCTTGCTAGGCAGTTGATAAATAGCAAGTCAGGTGACCTTTAAAAGATTCTAAAAAATACAGGTCCATACAGTAACTTCCTTTTCTGGCTAAAAATAGTGTGTATTTTTTATTGGTTTTTTTTTTAATTGTTGAAGCATAATAAACTATCATATAACAATATGATGATTCTGATGAAGTTTCCAGATGGGTTTAATACTATTCTGACTTCTTCCTTTCTGTGTTGTAACCATACAGAAACAGCTATGCCTTTCTGATTACTCATTCCCATTATAATTGGAGTATTTTTATATTTTTTGCTCTTCAGGAAGCTCTACACTTTACATCTTTCCAGAAGTTAAGTTTAGAAAGTCCATAATTTTAAAACATATAAATAATTTATAGACTCTGTTGGTGATGTTATAATTTTTTTTTATTGATGGCCCTCTTGAACCTTTGGTGACTTTCCAGTGTTGCTGGACTAAACTAGAAAATGTTCTCTTACTGCACCCTTCATAATTTTGTAGCCAAAGAAGAGTCAGTTTTTTGTTAAATTCGTAACTGGAGGAGATTAGTACCAAGGAACAGATATTTTAGAGAAGTTATGCAGTACACCTCACATCTAAAAGTTTATTCACTTTGGAATATTCTAACGGAATTTTGAAGCTGGGCCATAAAAATTAATTATGTTTGTCAATAAAACCAATCTGAAAATATAGAGAGTTAGAAATTGTAACTATTAGATGTTTTAGTGATACAGTCTACATATTGAAATAGTTAGTGCTTGGATGTCAGGAAAATGTGGCTTGCCAGAAGGTACCTAGTGATTCAGTGAATTATTAAGAGCACCAGTTGGCAAGAATTTGAAGTTTTCAATTTTCCTCTAGCACTGTCAAATCTTGTAATCTGAGGTGCATCATCTACTCATCGACTGTCACACTTCAATATTTAAGAGGATGTCTGTGAGCTCTTCAGCTATGAGGAATAAAATCATTCATAATGTCTTGCTAATGGCAAGATAATTTTCGTTTTATTCTGACTTCCTGGCTTCTTTGTATTGCCTTATGGAAGTCACATTTACAAAATCTGCAAACGCAAAGTAAGAATTATTATTTGCATAATTGTCCAGATATTTGCATACTCTTATGTTGTGAAGTTTAGAAAAACTGGTATAGTTGTATGGAAAGGTAAATTACATAAACCAGCCAGGCTTAAGGAATGCAAAGAGTAAATCAGGTATTGCAAGTATTTAATTTTTAAGCTCACATCAGGACTCTTAATTTCACCAGTAACAATGATAAGATATTCATGTATGCATGTGTTTGCCAAATCAAGACCTAGCTGGAGGCAGAAGATTGACTGGAAAATCATTTATGAATCTGTTAAATCTAAAGCAGGATTCATAGATATATTTCAGGAAAATTCTGCTAATAACTTTCTGCTAGGATGCCAATAGCAGTAAATTTAAGTATAGCAGCTTGTGTTGTATGCCTAGATGAGTATATATTTTTGCCCTAAGAAAACTAAATGCTTACAGTAGATGTGCAGTTGGATTTCAGAGCAATAGCTCTACTATTCCTCTGTGACTACTGAGTATAAATGTTGACCCAGAAGTGTTTGGCATTTTTGTGGTTTAATTTCTCCTAGCTGCTTGAGTTTTATTGTTTTGAATGACTATGGCCTACAATATCAAATTCCTCAGTCTACAGCAGCAATTACAATGAAGTTTAAGGTTCTAACCATCCCTGTTACATGTATTGATTCATATATTTTTCCCTGACACTACTTCATTTCGATATTTGTTTTCCAGATAAAGGCTTATATTCATATAATTCAGGTAAATTTTCAGCATGCCAGAAGTGCTTATTGCTTCCGTATACATGCACAATTTAATTTGGTATTTTATCAGTGTGCTTTTGCTACCTATTGTGCAGTTGCTAAATTGCTTAAATGTTCCTTGGCTTTTCTTGTCCGCTTTTCAGGCACAGGTCTTTCGTTGGCTTTCTTTCTCTATTCTTAACATCTCAATATTGACATTGAAACAGTGTTGTAAGACTATACTTGCTTTGCCTGCCTTTATTTTAGGTAGAGCTTTGGTAGGTAAACTGTAGTGAGCTTTATTACTATGCTAGGAAAATGCTGTTTTGCTTATGCTGTATTAAAAGGAACACTGTTTGAGAACTAGTGTAAGTATTTTTAGAATACAGATGTGGGGTAAGTGAAGTACTGGCAAAATCACTATTTATACTGATACATATTTCTACAGTTTTGTATTGATTTTAAGCCTCAGTTACAAATCCAGTTGCCATATCTGAGTAGTTTATCTTAATTAAATTTAAATAAATTTGTAATGTACACTTTCTACAAGTTTAAATTTTGTAGTGCATTTCATGTGGGGCTTTTTGCAGTACCTACAGTTTTAATTACAAGAATCTCTTGGAAAATTGGTTTATCTAATTATATTTTAGTTATGTTCAAAAAATGAAACACACATTGTTAAGAAATTAGATCCAATACCATGATGGAAGGAAAAAAACCTCCACAATATGTTTCTTGAGAGTAGTACTAATAAAACCCAGTTTCCTTTACATCTACCTTTAGTCTCCCATGTTTCTTTTATTCCATTCTTCCCTGAAATAAAGTCTTGTTGTTAGACTTTATTGTCATATGGGAAGAGACCGTGTTTGCTGTGGCAACTGTGGGCTTGTGCACATGTGCATTAGCCACAAATTTTAACTTGATAATGTTTCTCTTTCATGAAGGAGTTCTGGTTTGTGTCTCTCTCTTCCATCCAGCAACCATTTTCAAGCATCTGTAGGAACTTAATTAAATTTGGTATTTTTACCCCTCTCTCAGTGTGGATGAAATTGGTCAAAAACTTAAACCCCCTCTATTCTGTGCGGGAGGATAAAGTGAGAGATTGACATGGAGACAGCATGACTGCATGAGAAATCAGCTCACACTAAGAACCCTCAGGCAGAGACTGAGAGGGCAAATTCTTAAGACAGTTGTGAGACTGATTTTAGGATTGCTTATATGTCAGCTTTGAACACAGAACAATTACAGGCAATGCTAAGTTACTTTAAGTGGTTGTGAAGGCCTTCTGTGAGCTTCAGGGAGGGAGCTCATAAGCATGCTTCGTGACTCTTTTTTCTCCAAGGAGTCCACAAAGCTTTGTAAAACCTTCCTGCATTGTAAGGGGTGGCTCAGGAGATCGGTCTGCTTTCTTCTTTTGTTTTGTTCTATTGTTGTTTCTTTCCACGTGGAAAACATAGAATTCCTGGACCATAAATCTGGCACTTCCTTCTGTGTTTTAGCTGACTCATCTTAATTTGATTTCTCATTCTATCCCCTATCCTAGTCCATTCTGGTAACTGTATTGATTGATCACATAAGCTTTAGTAGAGGTTTGAACGTCATGTGTTTGTCTTCTCCTGAGACCTATCAGATATATCAATGAGCAATATATGAAACACAGAAGGTATTATATTTTGAATTGTTTCCCCCATATAATAATAACAACAAAGTGGAGCACACCTCTGTGCCAATTGCAGTTGTCATGCAGAAGATCTTTCAATACTCTCCACAGATTTTGGTTGCTTTGCAAGAAGATAGTTATGATTGTCGTTTGTTTCATTCATTTGGAAAAGTTCCAATTATTTAGAATGCTGTCATGGAGAGGAATGAGATTCTGTAAAAGTAAAATAGGATAGCAGAGAATAGTTCAGTTGAAAGGGACATTACAACAATCATTTAGTCCAATTGCCTCACCACTTCAGGGCTCACAGAAAGTTAAAGTATGTTATTATATGGATTGTCCAAATGCCTCCTAAACACTGATAGGCTTGAGACATCCAAAGAAAATGCTCTAAAAATTTCTTCAATGATTTGCATATGATTTTCATTTGGAAGTTTGTTAAAGCTTTCTGTGGCCACCAATACTGCAGCCCATGAAAAGTTAATAAAAAATATTTGATTCATAAAATGGAATAAAACACCTCACTCTTCACATTATTGCTAGCCTTGAAGATGAAAATTCTAAAGTTTTTTACACTAAGAAGCTACTGTATTTAAAATTCCTTTTCTGCCTAATAGAAATTAAAAAATTAAATAGGAAAAAAAGTAAAGCAGTAAAAATTTAAATTCAAAGTACTTTTGAAATGGAAATTGAAAATAAAGGGCCTAATGGTTTTTAGGTGTTGGGATTTTTTTCCCAATCCTGCAATGAAAGCTATGGTGCAAGAGCCACAAACTTCCAGTTCTAGTTTGTAGATGCTCTTGCAGAGTTGTCGGATAGTAGGTTATGCAGCACTAGCGGTAGGGAAGGAATAGATAGGTGCAGGAGGGAAGGAGGATACTGAGAGTTATCAAATTCTGATGGGGAGGTTCTCCACTGTCCCCACTTTAAGGTGTCCCTGGAAAACTGTTTTATTGATAGTTCAAGGCTATTAAACCCAAACTTGCTGAAGTGAATAAGAATATATCTTCGGTTTTCAGTGGGTTGGATGTGTGCTAGATTAAGGCATTTTTTATGTGATTTTCACTAATCATACAGCATGGGGTCTGTTTTGCCTTCAGCTCGTAACTTTAATAGCCATTAATACTGATGGAAGGCATTCAAAAGTCCATATTTGCCATTTGTTACTACCCAGTTATCAGACAAAATGGTAATAATTTCCCTAAGAATGTTTTATTAATAAACTATATTTCGGTGCAATGGCAGTGAGACTTAATTAATGCTATTCTTCATATTTAAGATCCATCAAAGAAAAAGTTAATTATATGCAAACCACTGATACCAATGCATTTATTTGATGCACCCAGTGTACCCGGTGTTACATACTTAAACTTTTTACAGAATTTTAAATTTCTGTTAGAATGGATTTAATCCTTCTGCTCTTGAAATAAGTACCATATTTTATAATGTATTTGACAAACACTTTGAGATGTTCATTAAAATACTAAGTAACAATTTCATTAGCAATATTTATATGGAGTGGTATTTAATATTCAGTGAAATGGTATTTTGAAAAGACATGGCTAAGGTGGGACCAAAGCCTAAATCTTCAAATTAACATTGTCAATAGGTTAAGAAGAAAATTACCTCTAAAATTAATACATAGCAGATGAAATTACTCCAGCAAAAATTATAAGAAATATTAAACTAAACTGCCTACAGTTGTACTGATATTCCTCATACTCAGTTCAATAAAGGATTTTGACCTGTGCACTTTCTAGTTTGTTCCATTTCTGAGGTTAATGGAAGACATTTTAAATAACTATAATTTGATTGCTTTGCAGAAGTTATGTATTCCAGGCAGTACCTCTTGACATTATGTATTTAAGTGACATGTTTTCCTTCCTCTGTCCTTCCTGAAAACATTGATTTCTGAAGATAAAACCAAGTAATACATTCTAGTTTAAATGTCTTCTGACTTCTTAATTAGCATTTAAAAATTATGTGTGAAATATTATTTATATATGATTGTTTTTCAGTTGGTTTAAGTCTGTTAGTAGTTGTAGAGTAGTCTGTTAGGCTTAGGGTAGCCTCTGGCTGAGGAGATAGACGATCTGATCTGAATGATCACCATATCTCATCTTACAGATAAAATTTTCATATTTTAGGGATGTCAGCTATTACAAAAGACTCTTCCCTTTACAGTAGCAAAGGCAATTGGAGAAAGCTCTGAATTCTGATTCTTCCCTTGACTTCCCTTGACTCTTTCTCTACTTTTCCCATCCTTAGGGCAGGTCTCAATCCTGGCCCATTCACTTTCCCCATGCCCTGGCTCTTGCCTGCAGCTTGAATGGGAGTGAAGACAGAAGCCTATATATAATAAAGGGAAAACAACTTTAGACCCTGGAAGGTGATTTGGAGTAGAGGTATTAGGAGAATCTGGAAAAGGTGGATGTAGTTTGGTAAGACAGAATGAAAGAGACCTCTGTCATGTGGTCCATTGAAGCTTCTTAGTCTCTCTGCCAGAAATATCCTGTGACTACTACGACATGTAATTTTAGCTATTCTACTGAGAAGTCTAGAGCCTGCTGTGACAACAGCTGGCTATTTTCATCCTTGAAGAGGCAAATCTTTTCTCCAGAATACTGAACATGATATTCTAAAAATATTTTAAAGCAGATGTACTTAGCTGTAAATATAAACATAAATAAAAAGCAATCTTGGTTGTAATTAGATTCATTCACAAGGATGAATTAGATGATGAGTAAATGGCATCCATTCAAATCATAGCTGATTCATCCCTCTTATGTCTTTCATAATACAAACCTTTCCAAGCATCCATGTGATGAGCATCAGCAAACTGTTCAGGTGCCCTCATCTTCCTGTTCCAGCATTCTCTTTCTCTGATAGACTCTGAGTGTTATTATTGGCATCTCTGCACAGCAGCCACAGTCCCACTGCCAGGCCAGTACAGGGTTGCCACAGGCCAGAATGGCACTGATCTGCACTCCCTCTGGGGACTTCTGCCTCTTCGCTCTCAGTCAAATCCCAGCCGAAGCAGTAGCTCTCTCTTGCTTAGTCTTTGGTCACAAATGTTGTCGTTCTCATTTAATGATCTAGTTTTGAATCTAGTTTTGAATCAATGTCTAAGGAGAATGGAGACTAGTCCTTCTTGCTCACCACACCAGTAGAAGACTCTGCTGAAATGACAGCAAGAACAGCACCACAGGTGGAATGGATACTCTTTCTCTGGGAAGCACAAGAGATTTTCATTTGGCTTCTGTGATATTATAATTAAGAAAATAATTATTGTCCATGTCGGACTTAATTACTTTTAGAATTGCATAATGTAATAGCAGGCTAGATTGTGTTTTTTAAGAATTAAAGCATATCACACTTATACTGTTTTCTAGTTGAATAATTTTTAACAGGGCAAATTTATCCCAAAAGAAATGGCCTGTATTCTAGTTCATAAATTCATACACCCACATCTCAATTGCTGCAATCACTTCTGACTTCTTGTGAAAGGTACAGAAGAACTAGAAAACACACACAAAAATACAGCAGGAACAATCAGAAATTCATAATAGTTTGCATATGCAAGGGAACTAAATGATATTTTAGCTCAAAAAAAGATGACTGCAGGAGAATATAGAATGCTGATTCATGTTTCTCAGGATACAAAAGCTTGGAGGCCATTTTTTGATGTAATGTAATAGAAATAAAACAGAAGGAAGTCTACTTCACACAGTGCAAAATGAAACTGCAGAACTTACTGAGATAGCGTATTATAGAGGCCAAGAGAACACTGTGATTCAAAAAGAAATTATATGAATTTGTGGAGAATGGTTTGATTAGTGACTTATGGTGAAGACTATGGCTTAGGAGAAGTCTCAGTTGCCAGGACCCCTGCCTGCTGAAAGCAAGCTTCTGAGAACAGAACACTTTTTCCATACAGATCTTGTAAGTACGCTCTGCTAAAGAAGGACCTTCCACTATCCCCTGGTGGGTAGGCAGATGTTGGCAACAATTCTTATGATTCAAGTAATTTCTAAAATTTCTTTAAACTGAAATCTTTGTATTCTTGTCAAAAATCCTTTTAGCACTTGTTCTCCCAGTTTTCCATTGGGAAAGGAGAGTAGGGATCCATCTATGCCAGTGACCTTCTTTAGATATACTACCAGTTTTCACTGGCATTTTTGTGTGTGTAGGTGTTTCAGAATAATTTGTCCTACGCTAGGAATAAAAACATGTTGCACATGGTTGAAGGTTTGATGACAATTAGATTAAAGCTTCTGCCTTCTAGTGACTTATGTTTAGAAGGCCAGAGAATTAGAACAGACACCTATCTTGCTGAAGAAAGGGATTCTCACATTTAAAAGAAGTAAATGAATAATTATCATTCACATGACAGTGATTAATCCTGATGTCAGCAATCAAATACTGTTTAAAAGATGCTACAGAAGTAAAATTAAGCTAAACACAAAATGACATATATATTTGTTCTACATGACTTACACGTTGGCTATAATTGTGGATGTGGAATCTGGTTTTGCCAACTAATCTCTAACTATTTTGACAGGTGTACTCTTGTAGAGCATTTTATAGCTTGCTTCCTCTAAAGTATCACAGACATTTATCTTTTTTTTCAGGACACACTGTATTTGTGAAGCTGCCTATTTTCCTAAGAATGCTTACTAATACCCCAAAGAAAATATTACATCCACTTAATATTATTACTATTATTAATTCTTCTAGTAGTCAAAGACTTCAGGGAGGGGTGATGCATTGTATATGAAAACTTGGAAGATGAACAGTGTGATGCCAGTTGCTATATGGAAAGAATACCTATAGATATGAAGTATATGAAAATATATCATAAAAGTAATGTTGCAGAGCTGTATTTCAGCATTTCATTGTATATTACATTAAACATTTAGCTGAAAATAGTTGGTACACTAATACCTTTGTAATAATATAACAGTAATTTCCCTTATGTGCTTATATCAATGCTTCATTGTCAGCTATGAAATTCTTACATTTACTTGTCTGTAATTGACTGGGGATAGTTTTAACTTGTAGGAAGATAAATTACACATAACTGATTTTGTTTTATTTTTTTGGCAGGGTCCAAAAGAATCAGTGACAGTGAAGTCTCTGATTATGACTGTGATGATGGAATTGGTGTTGTTTCAGGTATTACTGTCTAAATTTACTCTTCTATGTTCAATAGAAATCTTTCTTATTTATAATTTATTATTATGAACTTTATAATGTTCTTGTGGTGAAATAGAAGTGGAACCTAAGTGTATATTTTTGCACCAAACATAAAAAAGGTATAATGGGTAATGCATATTTAACTACAAAAATTACCAACAGAGGGTAAAATAGATCAATGTGTGAATTTCCTTGTTGCTTTTATAAAATGATAAAAATAGCACAAGACTGGCGTTTTTATTAAATGTGAATAAGCATTTATTTGGGACTTTTTTGACAGACATTGGGGTTTAATGGTGAAAGGTCTGAAGCCTAAAGATTTAAGGAGATAGCAGATTATCTGTTTTACCAAGAAATACTGGAACTGGGAATTTAATGAGTATTCAAGATAAAAGTAACGTGAAAGAATGTTTCTCCTCCTCTACAAAGATAATACAATAATCATAGCCAAAAAAAATAAAATCAGGGAATCGTGCTTTCACCGACTAAAACGAGAGTATATTTAGGATGCAGCCATGTGGCCTTTAAACCAGTACTGATGGCTTCTGGCACCAGCCCAGAATAGACTGCACAACTCTATGTGTACTCTGCTGTCACCCTCCTGCTCTACTGAGGTTTTTAACCCACTCAGAGGGGTCTATGTCAGACAGTTCCTGGTTCCCTTGTGTGAGGTCTGGCTAAAGTGGGTGAAATAGAAGTGGGGTAGCTAGTAGGTCATGAGCGCTCCTCCTGCCCCTCTACTATACCCTGGTGAGGCCACATCTGGAATATTGTGTCCAGTTCTGGGCCCCTCAGCTCAAGAGAGACAGGGAACTGCTTGAGAGAGTCCAGTGCAGAGCCACAGAGATGCTGAAGGGAGTGGAACATCTCCCTTATGAGGAGAGGCTGAAGGAGCTGGGTCTCTTCAGCTTGGAGGAGACTGAGGGGTGATCTCATAAATGTTTATAAATATGTCAAGGGGGAGTGTCAGGAGGACAGAGCCAGGCTCTTCTCAGTGATGTCCAATGACAGGACAAGGGGCAATGGGTACAAGCTGGAACAGAGGAGGTTCCACAAAAATATTAGAAAAACCCTTTCACTGTGAGGGTGACAGAGCACTGGCACAGGCTGCCCTGGGAGGTTGTGGAGTCTCCTTCCCTGGAGACATTCAGAACTCACTTGGACACATTCCTGTGTGACCTGCTCTAGGTGATCCAGCCCTGGCAGGGGGGTTGGACTAGATGATCTTCCGAGGTCCCTTCTAACCCCTCACTTTCTGTGATCTACAGTGATTTGTGTACCTTGCTTGGCAAAGATGGAGCAGTGTATGCTACTTGGTCTATGGAGGAGCTGTAAGGCAGTGATCAGGTGGGCATTCAAAATGTGATCCTGCCACGTAGCGACCCGTCAGCAGATGTGTAGCTTTTACATTGTAAAAGCACCTGCTGCTGGCAGGCTAAGGAAGGATGTATAAGAGACAAGAGTGAGAGGAATACAGCTGGGCCTGGGGATAGAGTATAAAAAAAGGAGGTGAAGTAGGCAATCCTGGATATTGAAACATGGGATGCAGCCACATACTGATAAATCGAAACATTTAGTGAGGTAACTAAGTACTTGAGTTTGCACAGTCCTGTCTTAAAAACTGTTACTAGTCTGAGCTCAGATGTGTTTCTGTGTTGTCTACATAGCCATGCCTGTATTTGCAGATATTTCTTGGCTATCTCAGGCTCTGCTTAATTTTTGACCTGCTGCGTTGCTATTCCCTTGCCATAGGTCTTGTGTTTGCTGGGAAAATGGGATAACAGATTTTTTTTTATTAAACAACATGAAAATTTTGTCAAGGAGCCCTTTTTAAAACTGATGTAATATTATACACACTTGGTGGTATAAACAAGGCAAATCATATTGTTAACATAGTTATTGGCTGTGGTTCATTGTAGGTCTCTTAATAGAATACCTAAAAAGCAGACCTTTTAAAGCACAGGTTGTCCTTGTTCATATTGGAACCTTCCAGATATTCCACAGTAAAACTTATTCTATCCCATAGGAATATGTTTTACCTTTTCTGCATAAACATTCAGATTTGTGTTAACCTCTGCTCAACATTTTTTCTCTACCCAAACGTTCCAGCAATTTTACCAGAGACTCTATGAATGCTGTGGATGCAAGACCACTAAATTTTCTATCTTCCTTAGATCAAACAGTAATAGACTCAGTTTTCAGATTATTGCTTTAATCAGAAAGATATTTAGGAACACTTAGAGCATTTTTATTTTCCTACTCCACTATTTGCTTTACTACAGTCAGAAGACAGGAAGGATATGCAGCTAGAGTGATATGAATTATTGGAACCAGAGAGGCAGGGATCCTCAGAAGTCACTTGTTCCTACTTACTGTATTTTCAGTCTTAGATTGGTTGGCTTTCTGTGTGTGCTTGGTAGTGCCCGAGGCTTTCAGATTACCTGTCCTCAAGGGAAGGACTTTCATATTCCTTTTAGCCAGTTAAATTTGAAATGTATCAACTTTTGGAGTTTAATAATAAAGGGAGGAGAAAAAGAAGGTTTGATGGATATATGTCTAGAATGTCCAGTATGGTACCATACTGAAACTGAATTATTTTGTGTTCTCCTGGAAAAAGGTACCAAGTTTTGCAGAAGTTACCAGGTGCTCGAAGACATCAGTGGGATTTTTGTGAAACACATGGTTTTACAATTTTAGGATTTCGTAAACTCGTCTTACGACAACTTGTAAAATTACGGTCTTTGCAGTTCAGTGAATGAGGCTAATTCCCTTTACTGAGTTTTTGAAGTACCTTTAGTTCCTTTAGGATCTTTTAGCTTTTGGATTTCTGTTGACAATTCTACACCTTAGTTGCTTTTTAATTCAGACTGGCTGTGTGGGCGGGAAAGTTTGATGTTCTTTTTGGGTTTGAAATATATATTTATTGCCTTTCTTTTTTCTATGTGCTGTTGTCACTGTATTTACAAGTCTTTTGATTTATCCTTGTCTTATCATCTGCATACTCTCGTTTAAGGTTCTATTCATTTGCAGACTCATCACAATCTTAGTTTAAATATATGCCATCCTTGCATGAAGCCATTTGTCTCTTTCTGTTTTCTTTCTTTCTTACTTAGCCCAGTTCTTTCATTTTGTATTTTCAGGTTTTATTTAACATGACACTTCACTTTGCTCTTTTTTCTTCTGCCGTATAAATGCTGTATCACATTAATTGTATTTGCTGACATCTTCTCGGTACCTTCAGTGATTCTTTCCGTAAAATTAATGTTTATTCAAAGTACTGGACCTGCGAACTAAACTCCAGAAACCTTTAAGAGGAAGAATTCTCTTTTGGTTCCTCTTTAATTTACTTTTATTCAAAACTGTGGATTAGATGACCTTTAAATGTGCCTTCCAACCCAAAACATTTTATGATTCTGTGACTATGACTCTATGAATTCCATGGACCTTACTTGATCTCATTATGTATTTATTAATAGTTCACTGAAAGATATTTGCTATCTGACTTCACCATGTTCCTGTTTGAGGCTGAGGTTTTCTCATTCTCTACATCATCTTTTTATATAGCCTCTCTGGTGTTGGTTCCATAAGGTCAATTGACTGTCTTTGGATAAGCTAGTGATAGGCAGAAAACCGAGTGTTAGATTTTATCTGGTGAAATAGAGGAAATTTTAAAAGTAAGAGCACCTTGCATCAACATCTATGTTTAAAATATCTGCAGTTGCTCTCTGTCACTGCTGTGGTAATTTTGATCCGCTAATTTTATTTCCTGGTGATAAAATGCTTCAATTACATCTATCTCCCATGTTATTCTTTTCTGTAATTTTTACAAAGGGTTAAAAAATCTCTTAGAAAAATTGTTCATAATTGCTCATCCTGCTTAGACAAACCTAATATACTTCAGTGTTATGAAATAGGTTGGTCCTGTCAACAGGAAAGGTTTTCAAGACAGGGGCTGGTTAGCTCAGTAGGGGGCCGGTTAGCTCAGTAGGGGGCCGGTTAGCTCAGTCTGTTGAGTGTGGCACTAACAACGCTGAGGTCACAGGTTCGATTCCTGTTCGGTCCCCATGTGTTGCCTGATCTAGTTGAGAGGTGGCGTCCCTGGCCACAGGGAGGCAGGATTAAAGTGATCTCTAAGGTCCATTCCAGCTTAGGCTATTCTATGGTTCTATGAAGACAACAGAGATAAACCAATTGAAAAAATTCAAAGTCTTTTTTTTCTGGCTGTATGTGTATTCTACACCAGCTACTGTCAGAAAGGGCTGTAACATATTATGTATTTAAACAAGTATGCAAAAGTGATTTTAGGTAAGATTTTTAAAATAGTTCTCTTCATTTACAATATACATTCATTTTGTCTTGTGATCAAAACGACCAGAACAGAACCTTTATTACATCTCGTCTCTGCTGGATTTAATCTTAGCACAGGATAGCAGAAAAGGAGGCATTAGCAGTTCTGGTTTTGTCTTCCAGTTTGCTTGTATGAAGCCTTCAAACTATTTAAAGCATTAATTTTGCTGTTGTGAGCAATAAACTTTGGCCCTCATAAAGTTGTCCATCATCCGCAATTCTATGTGGGAGCATATCGGCATCTTCACATGCCCTTTCAAATGCTCTTACCTGCTTATTCATAAAAGCAACACAGTGTTGTTTTATTGATTTTAGAAAAAATCCAGAGCACTTTAAAAAACACCATTTAAATTTTCAGAATACTAAATACAATTAAACAAAAAACAGAGTTTTGTTTTGTTTTTTAGTTGACTAAAATTAAATGGGCATTAAAGTTAATGAGTTCAGTGAATCTGGACTATAATTTTTAAGCAATTTTCTTCCCAGGTACTTCTACATAATATATGTTGAACCTGTAGCAACCTACAGAGTACAAGAAACCTACTGAGTCTGACTTCATGAACAGAGACATGTATTCTCAAGACCATTTAATCATATAAAGTCTCACCTATCATTGTAAGAATTAAATATTAAAAAGATATTAATGTTTAAAATTCAGTTCTACACCAATATCTCATCTGCACTACATCATTTTATGAAACCTTTGTAATCTGAGATATGTTTCAACAGATGAATCCTGGCAGAATGTAAGGCAGTTTTTCCAAGTGAAAGAACGCTGTCTCCAGCCTTGAGAATAAAATATTTATAGAGATAAGTTTTTCTCATTATGCAAAAGATAGCAAAACGTTTCAGCCACAAATAAGAATACAATCATTTATTCAGAGGATAGCTGGAGCCAAGTAGATTAGAAAAAATAGTAACGACCAGTAATGAAATTCTTATTGAACTTAATGATTCTGTTTAAGTAGAAAGAAAAGCAATTATTCATTTTTGCTTTACTTTTCAAAACCCCTTTGTTCAACAGAATTCTTTCACTGATATGTGGCAGCTTTCTCTGCAGAGGAAACACAAGCCTTTCTCTTTACTTGCTGATAAAGTGAGCTGAATATTTATACCTGGATCCTATTGATGCCTGCTGTTCAGTGGAGACATAGAACATGCAAATACTTTGGTTGCATGTTGAAATCAAATGACTATTGAAAGACATCTTACAGCATTAGTACATAGAGTAATGACTTCTATCTTTATCAAAATAAAGGATTTCATCGTACGTCACCAGCTAGCCCAAAATGGGAGACTGCAGCATCCCAAAAAGCCCGGTAACTACAGACGTAAATATTCACAACCTGTTTCTTCTATTATAAGTTGATACCCATTCCCCTGCTCTAAAATCTTTTCTTTTTGGGTTCTTTCTTCAGTGAAAAATGGCTTAGTGTCTATGTGTCTTGAAAGTTCCTCCCAAAATTGCAAGTAAAATTCAAGCAGTGTTAAAATAGTCCTTATGCTGACCCCTTTGGTCAAGGGATCTTCAAACTTTTTCCTTGCTTTTATGCAAATGAGTTATATAGACTATACAACTTTATGTCTACAGTTGTTAACATAGGAATTTTTATTATCATTCTTCAAGCTTTTTCTTGAGTTTTTAGTTTCTTTTTTAATGTATCAAAGGCAAAATTTAGTAATACTTTCACTATTTTCAAAAAAAAGCTTTAGTATCATTTTATCAGCAGATAAAACATCTTTCTTTTCAAACATCCAGATTGTCTCAGTTAATACTTCTTTCTAGAACTGCTTTAATATTTTTAAATATAAGCTATATCACTCCACTTTGAAAGTAAAAATGTAATGACATTCAAGTTTTAGATTCAGATTATCAGTATTTATCAATATTATTCTCTTCTTTCAGTAAAGTTAAGCAAATATGAATTCAGCATGTTATTTCATGTTCTGCTGCATGCTTTACATCTAGAGTTACAAAGGCATCTAATATCTAACAGAAGGCTGCAAGAAAGTTGCATTCCTATCACAGACTCTCTTTAGGGATACTTCTCAAACAAGGGAAAGCCTAGCTGGGATCAGTTACAAAGGTGGTTATAGTGGTTTGATCCTGGCTGGTGGCCAGGTGCCCACCACATCAGCTCTATCACTTTCCCTTCTCATCTAGACAGGGGAAGACCATAAAACAAAGGGCTTACAGCATGAAATAAGGACAGGGAGATCACCCATAGTTACTGTTGGGGGTGAAACAGACTCAACTTTGGGGAAATTAATCGAATTTATTAACAATCAAATTACAGTAATGAGAAATAAAACCAAATCTTAAAAATAACACCTTCCCCTCACCTCCCATCTGCCCCCTTCTTCCAAGGCTTATCTTTAGTTCCAATTTATTCACCTCCTCCCTCTGAGCAGTGCAGTGGGATGGGGAATGGAGATTATAGTCAGTTCAGTAAAATACCCCAGCATCAATCCTTTCCATGGGGTGCGGTCCTTCAGGAGGAACCTGCTCCAGCGCAAGTTCCCTGCAGGTCACAAGTCCTGTTAGCAAACCTGCTCCAGCATGGGTTCTTCTCTCCACAGGCTATAGGTCCTGCCAGGAACCTGCTCCAGTGTGGGCTTCCAATTGGATCACAGCCCCCTTCAGGCATCCACCCACTCTGGCGTGGCATCCTCCATGGGCCACAGGTGGACATCTACACCCCTGTCACCTCCATGGGCTGCAGGACGACAGCCTCCTTCACCATGGTTTTCACCACAACTTAGGGGAATCTCTGCTCCAGCACTTGGAGTTCATTGTCTCCCTGTTCTTCACCGACCTTAGTGTCTGCACATATTCTCACTCCTCTCTCTCTGCAAGTTGTGGTGCAGTAGTTTTTTCCCTGCTTCTTAAATATGTTTTCCCAGAGGCGTTCCCATCATCCCTGACAGGCTTAGGCTTGGCCAGTGACAGGTCTATCTTTGGGGCAGGCTGGCATTGGCTCTGTCAGACCTAGGGAA
>NW_009697308.1:0-3518 GCF_000703405.1 Apaloderma vittatum | reverse complement strand
ATCCAGATCCAACTCCAGCATTCCCTGGAACCTCGACAACCCCGCCCGGGCAATGGCCAAGCGCACCAGCGCAGCTGCCCCTTCCCTCGCGGGCCTCGCTGTGCCAGTCCTGTGAGCCCATGGCTGGGGGTGAGCCCCGCGCTTGCCTCCCCGCGGTCCCCCTCACCGTGCTGAGTCCCGGCCTCCCCTTCACCGTGCCAGGAAGGCTCCCGCCGCTCCGAACGCCTTGTGCTTCCCTGTGTGCAGAAGCTCCTTGGCTGGCATGGAGAGTCATAGACCAAGCCCAGGTCAGGAGGGGCGTCCGAGATAAGGTTGCACAAACCTTTCACAAACCATCTTACTCATGGGTTGAAGTTTCCTCAGCTTGATGTGGGCAGATAGGAAACAGCCATCCAGCATCTGTAGAGGCTGCTAATGACATGAGAAGTTGCACTCAAAATAAACTAATTAATGCCTCCTGCCTGCCTTTATTGTAGGGAATCTTAATTTTTTTTTTCCCAACAGATTTAAAAAAAAATAAAGAAGAGAAAGAGGATTATTTCCAGCTTAATAACAAAGTGTCTGAATAATCAAAATGCACTGTTAAACTAGCATTTGAAATGAAGCAACCTGAAGAAAAATGTGAAGCTCTGCTCAAAGAAAGAGAGGTGAGTCTCTTGAATAAGAGTTTGTTTGAACAGGCAGATGTCTTTTGGGAGTCTTTTAAAGGCCACCTAACCAGGGTGAAGAGGCAGATGAAGCATTCTACAGGCGGCTGGCAGACATCTCACAATCTCTACCCTTTGTTCTCATGGGGGACTTCAACTTTCTGGACATCTGCTGGAAATAAATCACCGCAGAGTGGGCACAGTCTAGGAGGAGGTTCCTGTAGTATGTGGTGGATAACTTCCCGACACAGCTGCTAAGTGTGTCTCTCAGGGGAAGTGCCTTGCTAGAATTGCTGTTTACAAACAGGGAAGGACTGAGGGGGATGTAGTGGTCAGAGGCCGTCTTGGTTTAGTGACCACGACGTGCCAAGAGTTCTCAATTCTTGGTGAAGTAGCAAGAGCGTTCAGCAAAACCGCTACCAGGGACTTCCAGAGGGCAGACTTTGGACTGTTCAGGGCACTGGTTGGGAGAGTTACTTGGGAGACAGTCCTGAGGGGCAAAGGGATCCAGGAAGACCGGAGATTCTTCAAGAGGGAAGTTTAGAGGTGCCAGGAGCAGTCTGTCAACCATGTGCTGTAAGACAGACTGGCAGGGAAGATGACAAGCATGGCTGAACAGGGAGCTTTTGGTGCGACTCAGGAAAAAAAGGTGAGTTTGCCACCTTTAGAAGAAGGGGCAGGCAACTCAAGAAGAGTACAGCAATCTTGTTAGGTCGTGCAGGGAGAATATTAGAAAGGGAGAAGCCCAGTACCAGGGATAATTAGGGAGTGGTTCATCTTCAGTGCCCTCACATGGCACTTGCAGGACAGCCAGGGGATCAGGCCCAACCCACACAGGTTCATGAAAGGCAGGTCTTGCCTGACCAAGCTGATCTCCTTCTATGACCACATGACCCTCCTAGTGGATGAGAAAAAGACTGTGCATGTCATCTACCTGGCCTTTGACACCGTCTCCCACAGCATTCTCCTGGAGAAGCTGGCAGTTCACGGCTTAGTCACGTGTTCTCTTTGCTGGGTAAAAAACTGTCTGGATGGCCGAGCCCAGAGAGTTGTGGTGAATGGAGTTAAACCCAGCCGGTGCCTGGTGACAAGAGGTGTTCCCCAGGGCTCAGATTTGGGGCCAGTTCTGTTTACGGTCTTTATCAATGATCTGGATGAGGGGATTGAGTGGCTGCACCTTGAGTACTGTGTTTAGTTTTAGGCCCCTCACTACAAGAAGGACACTGAGGTGCTGAAGTGTGTCCAGAGAAGGGCAGCGAAGCTGGTGAAGGGTCTGGAGAACAAGTCTAACGACGAGTGGCAGAGGGAACTAGGTTTATTTAGTTTTGGTAAGAGGAGGCTGAGGGGAGACCTTATTGCTCTCTACAGCTACTTGAAAGGAGGTTGTAGTGAGGCTGGAGTTGGTCTCTTCTCCCAAGTTAACTAGCGATAGGGCAAGAGGAAATAGCCTCCAGGGGAGGTTTAGATTGGATATGAGGAGAAATTTCTTTGCCAAAAATGTTGTCAGGCACGGGAACAGGCTGCCCAGCGCTGTAGTTGAGTCACCATCTTTGGAGGCGTTTAAAAAACGAGTAGATGTTGTGCTTAGGAACATGGTAAGGCTGCTTCAGTGGTTGCACTTGATGATCTTAAAGGTCCAAACCAAACCAAAGCTATCCTATGACTAAACAGAACTTGTTATATTCACTTTAAGGCTGAGGGAGTAAACAGGAATATTACCTCCTAGCCTTAGTTATTTTTTCTTAAATAACATCGACTTCTTTTGTTGGTTTTGATTCATGGAAGTGTTTACTTGGCTAGAGCATATAAATAAGATGCTTCTATTAGAGCAGGAAGGATCAGAAATTTGACGTATTGCAGAGCTCTAGGAAGAGCTGAAGTAAAAGCATTGGGGAGTGAACAAAGTAGTAACTGAGTAAAGGTGATGGGTGAAACAGCATCTTCCAATATAATAGAAAAACGATGTCTGGACCTGCAGAGGGGTCACGTGGGGGTTGGATTCTTAATTGCTGGGGCACACCAAGACCCAGCCCCAGGCTTTGTTGCTTACCACAGGCTTTGATGGGTTCCCTGCTCAGTTTAGTTGTGCTGTCATGCTCATTTATTTTCATCAGGTATTGCCTTTGCTATTATAGTGCTTACCTCTGCTAAAAGAGAGCAGTGCCACAGCGACACGGGTCAGGGGCTCTGGGGCTGCCTCTGCAAGGTGGGCTCACAGTCCCCGACACCTCCTACCACAAAATGCTGGGCATGACTGAAGGCTAAGGCTGCTGCTGGAAATCAAGTGTGGGTCTTGACTTCGATGACAGAAATGTTTTCTCTACCCTGTGCAAAGGCATAAGGAAATGGCAATGAAATTTGTTGATGAAAATGCAAAGAGTTTTGAAGCTGACCTCAGAGAACATACTATGGCCCTGCAAAATTGCACACTATCCATGCTTATGGCAGGAGGGCTGTACCTGGCTCATGATACTCGCTTGGAGCTTAAACGTCTCATCCATCAGCTGCAGCAGTTTTTGAAAGTCTTCACTATAGTAGTCAAACCGATTGCCAAAGATGATGGAGCAAATCATGTCTGAAACAGCGTTAGTGATTTTGAAGTGAGGGTTGAAAGGATTCCCTGGAGAAGGAGAAGGGAATGATCAATTCTCTGGCACTCTTCACCGAGAAGAATAAAACCCACACTGGTCAGAGGTAAAATATTCAACCACTAGGAATGAAATGAGTGGCTGCTGATGGGCACCCTCCTGTGTCATTGCTGCCTCCAGGATGCCTCGCTGTCCCCACAAAGCTGGCCAAGCTTGGCTGGGCAGCCCCAGCGGTCCCAGTGCCATCAGATAATGGCCATACTAGTTATCTTCAGAAAAGAAG
>NW_009697307.1:26078-32711 GCF_000703405.1 Apaloderma vittatum | reverse complement strand
ACATTCTAGTGATGTGAATCTCCCCCCAGCCAAGTAGCCAGTGAAGATCTGGCAGTCCCTGTATGGCCAAGGTGAATGGATGAGCTAAAAGCCAACGCAGTGCATTACAGGAAAAAGACTGCACTAAGGTCAGTAGGGCCCTGCTCCTTACTTGCACTGTGGACATTTGGACGGTGAAATTTCTCCATTGCTGTGTTCTGAATGTAATGAAAGAGAAGTGCTTGTCTGCATGCCTGTTGGGTTGATCTCCTCACTAATACCACTGACAGATCTGAAGTTTGTGCTTCTGGCAGGATCCAGCAAGAAGAACGCAGAGATAACTGACAAAGCAGAAGCTAGTAAGTCTCTGACAGCTGCCAGAGCAGTTGTCTAACAATCACGCTAATTGGCATTGAGGGCTGTCATGATACTGTGGGCTTCTGCTGCTAGGGAGCCTGATGTGGTTAACTGTACAAGCCTCATTTGTTCTGAAAGTACTCGTATAGGAAAGATTGGATCTGCCGAAAATTCTGCCACTGAAGACAATACTAAGATCTGCAGCATTAGCTCTGTTGCTTCAACTATCCTAGATAGTGACAAAACTAACTTTATGATGATTATAGGATTTTTTTTGACCATATGCCACATAAAAGTCAAGGAGTCCTTTTTAAAGGAAAGCCACTTTTGCTGTGAGGCTTAAAAGGGTTTGGATTATATATTTCCTGGAGGAAAACGTTTTGTTCCAAATGTTGTTTTAATTGTATCTTTTTGTAATTTCATAATTGTTGAGGAGTAAATGGTTGCAGCAGCATTCCCAGGGGGACAAAATCACTGTTAGCACCAGAAGAGCCAGCAAAGGCCTGATTTATACACTTCTCCATGAGTTACTCCTTCACTCCAGACTTGCTTTTAGGGTTTGACTGAAGAACGTCATGTAGGTGCAATGTGCCTTTCTTCTGGGCCAAGAACACATTTTCTGAACTTGAGCATCATTGTCTTGTATTAGGGGTAGTTTTTGAAATCTGAAAATCAAGTTCTGTCAATTGATTCTGTCAAATCAAGCTACTTAATTATCATGTTACATCTTGAGAGTCACAAAGCAAGCATCCCTCAAAAGAAAATAAATGCAACCCTCTCAGAATACTTTATCACTCAACAACCCACTGTTTGCTAATTGTATAAAAAGGGTAATTAATATAGACAGTAATTAACCAGGAATAGCTGGGCATTGCCGAGAGCACTGCCTACTGGACAAGAAAAACTTGAGCTGGTAACAGTCGTGACATTTGTATCCTCGGCTGGATGCGCGGGGCCACCGAGCACTCCAATAGGTACTGTAAAGCAATGACATCCATCTGGAACACAAGGAGTACACATGCACTAGAGTAGACACATATACTTAAGCTCCTCAAACCTTAGTTCATATCAGGTAAGAGATTAACTGATGGAAAAAGCTTCTCTGGTCTGTGAAACGCCCGAAACAATAGACTCAAAATGGGAAAACAGTCTGATGTTTATACTTTCTGTGATTTTTATGACTACAAAAAATAACATTTTCTGAAATGTCTTGCTGTGTTGTGATAGTCAAACACACTGCTGAATCCTCCTTTTATTTATCTAGTGCTGTGCAATAACAAAGTGCGAGGGTCTATTCTGTGAGTCTAACAGATTAGAGTACTCAAGGAAACAGATCAAAAGGAAGCTTACCTGTCCTCCAGCTGATGTGACAATGAGAAAAGGTACTTTAAACCAGACTAGCTGGGAGGCTCACATGGCAATGTTGAAAGCAAAGTAAGAAGCCCATCCTCAATGTTTATCACCACAAAAAATTCCCAGTAAGTTTCACAATTTCAGCTTTTATCACAGCTGTGAATCTACATACTAGGACATTGAAATGAAGTCTCCTTTACAGTGGAAGACTGCACTAATGTTACACAGCACAGAGAGGTCACAGATACAGAAATTGTTTTTACTCTTGTTATGAAGTATGTGCTGTGTAAGGCTTCCTATGCCACGGATTGGAAATTATGACATCAGGAGACCAGATGCTGTCATCTTTCTTCCTCATAATACCTCCAAGGAAGTGGATTTCACTGCTAACTGCAAGACTTGAGAGTGAGGGTATAGTTGTCAATCTTCCACTCTGCCCCCTATAATAAGCTAAGGGAGTGAAGTGTGGCTGGACAGAGGAGACCTTCTTTTAGACTGGTGGGTGTTGAGAGCATTTCCAACTCTATGCTATGCGCAGGAAGAATAGATTTTACACCCTTCCCCTTCTGCTTGCAAAAATGATGCAAAGAGCTTTTGCTGTAAGTTTTAAAAAACAAACACTAAGAAGTGTCAGCAATGGAGGAAGACCTATGCTATGGGCAATTACAAAAAAAATGGGCTCTTGAAAGTATTTTACTTTCAAATAAAAATTCAAACTGCAATTATGTAAAACAAATCTTCCTCACTCTTTGCCCACGTCTTTCAATATCAAGCAGGACCTGGGATAAATACAAACCCTGAACCAGAAGGATGTTCCACCATGCATAAATCAATGTGGTTCATGCAGATTCAAATGTAATGGGTTTAGCTGAGAGAAAGACAAAGAACCATTTGATGGTTTGATGTGACTTCGGGTCATACCCCTCACGAAGCTGCAGCAGCTCAGTCTTTTCCTCCACCTATCCATAGCATGTTTTCATCTGGTCGCAAACTTGCTTTGCCGTGTCTCCATTCAGAGATGGAGATTAGCCCATATAAAATTTTTGCAAGTCTGAGTTGACAGTGAGGAGGATGAAAGGGAAAGTTTATTTCCTGTAATTTTAAAGTGCTCACAGTTTAGGAATCAGAATAAAATATTTCCACAGTAATGGATGTTAAGCATCAACTGCTAAACATTTTTAAACCCACAGAACTCAAAAAACTGTATTTATTAAAAGTACTCAACTAATACTGTGAACTAGTAATGTTGATTTTAGCAAAGCCTGGAAAGCTAAGGAATTTCAAAAGGACTGGGTGATAGCTGATGCTGTAACAGTATTTTAAGAGTTTAATAGAGTAATCACATAAAATGAATTATGTGCTTTCAAAAATCAATGTTTGATTCACAAGTGCATGCTGATATTAGGAATATTATGAATTTCTGGAATTTCCTTGGTATTGTACAAAATATTAGTCCTAAACAAATTTAAGGCAGCATATATGAAGTGGATTAAAAGTTGGCTTGCTAGAGTAGATACAAGTAAAACAAAAAATTGCATAAAATCCTTGTTGCACGGAGATTCTGCACAGATACTTTTATCCAATGCCAGGCAGCATTTCTACCAACAACCTGCAAGTGACAAATGCTAAAAAAATTTGCAGATGACAGAAATTGATGGAGGTATAGACAGTGAGAAAGAAAAGTCAGCCCTGTAAAATCATTCAAAACAGGTGACAAACCCAGGTTTGCCTGAAGAGTTGTGTTTTAACAGAGATAAGGTCACACATCAAGGATCAGGAATGTAAATAACAGTAGGAAAGCAGTAAATCAAAAAGACTATAACCAACTTCAGAGTAAAACCTACTGGAAAGCAGATGACAGAGGCAAAGGTTAAGAGTGCAAACACAGCTCTTGGCTGGATGAGGAGGAGAATACAGAGAAGAAATCAAGCGATGACATATTAAAAGCACCATTACATTATCGTCTCCATACTGACGACACCGGAAAATACAATTCAGTATTTGTTTTATATTGTGAGACTAAAGAAAATATTGCATTTCTCCTTCAGGAGAGAATGCCTGTTGTACTTTTGTAAGTAACCAACTACATAATGCAGATAACCCCTTAAAATTTTGGAAAGGATAAGTTCAAGTAGCTGAAAGCCAAATGTAATCAAACTCAGGTCAGCAATAAGACATATTACAGCTTCAAAGCAATTCTGGACTAGAATTTTCACTATATATCTGTATTAAAATGTGAATTTTGAGAACTCCAGTAACATATGGTTTGCTTTAGGAGACCGACTGCACTAAAACTAAGCTTTGAAACCTTGTGTTGAAAGAAACACAGCATGCACAGGGCATGGAACAAGTCAGGCACCAAGCACATCTCTGCACTTGGACAAGACTACATGGTCCCTGCTGCTGTTGGTACCACAGCTAACTTCACTAAAATTAGCTTAGTTACTCTCTACACGTCTTAGCTGTAGCATTGGCATGTTGGCATAAAGGGGCACAAGCGGAGGTGATGAAAGAAGATGCTTGTGTATGGGGAAGCTAAGAAAGCAGGAGTTGGGCAGCACAAATCTCAGAGCCACCACAAAACGGTTCCCACCCAAAATCCCACTAAAGCATCCCACAGTGCTCCTGGGCTTCGGCAAGCACTATGTGATCTGTGAGAGGGAGTGAGACCACATCACAAAAGAACTGTAGAGCAAGAAAGTTGCCACAGGTTTCTATATTTAAGAGGGGAAATCTGTTGGGACAGTCTTTTTTTGTCTCTTTGTGTCCTATCTTTTGTGTTAGTGAGTTGTTTATTTTGGAGAGGGGCAGAGAGGTGAACAGAGAAACCATGCGGTCACCAAGATCAGTGAGGAAGAAGGTGGAGGGAAGAAGAGCACTGGGGCAGAGATCTCCCTGAGGCCCATGCTGAGATGGCAGGATGAGGAGACCTTATAGGCTGAGGAGATTGATGGTGGCAAAACATGATGCAGCAGCGCATGGAGGACACCAGGACAGGGGGGAGAGAGACCATTCAAGAGCAAAGGACGTGTCCAAAGAGAACCACGACTCCAAGGAGAACCCATGATGGGGCATAGGTCACTGCAGTCTGCAGGTGGGTCCCACGCTGGTGGGAAGGACTCACATAACCACAGAATGTTCAGGGCTGGAAAGAACCTCTGAAGACTATCCAGTTCAACTCCCCTGCCAGAGCAGGATCACCTACAGTAGGTAACACAGGAACACGTCCAGATGGGTTCTGAATGTCTCCAGAAAAGGAGACTCCACAACCTCCCTGGGCAGCCTGTGCCAGTGCTCTGCACCCTCACAGTGAAAAAATTTTTCCTAATGTTTTTGTACAATCTCCTATGCTCCAGGCTTGCACCCATTGCCCCTTGTCCTGTCATTGGACATCATTGAAAAGAGCCTGGCTCCATCCTCCTGACACTAACCCTTGAGGTATTTATAAACATTTATGAGGTCACCCCTCAGCCTCCTCTTCTCCAAACTAAAGAGACCCAGCTCCTTCAGCCTTTCCTCATAAGGGAGATGTTCCAATCCCTTAATCGCTTTGTGTCTCTGCGCTGGACTCTCTCAAGCAGTTCCCTGTCTCTCTTGAACTGAGGGGCCCAGAACTGGACACAATATTCCAGATGTGGCCTCACCAGGGCAGAGTAGAGGGGCAGGAGGACCTCTCTCGACCTACTAGCTACTCCCCTTCTCATACATCCCAGGATGCCATTGGCCTTCTTGGCCACGAGGGCACATTGCTGGTTCATGGTCATCCTGCTGTCCACCAGAACCCCCAGGTCCCTTTTCCCTACGCTGCTCTCCAGCAGGTCAGTCCCCAACCTATACTGTTACTTGGGGTTGTTCTTTCCCAGATGCAAGACTCTACATGTGCCCTTGACTCAAGTGGAGGAGAAGGAAGACTGTCTCCAGTGAGCTGGACATCACAGAAGAAGACTGCGAGGAGTCCTCTTCCCAAGAAGGAAGGAGCGGCATGGACAGGGTGTAATGGACAGAGTGCAACCCCCCCCTCCCTGCTCCCCTGTGCCACTGGTGAGCAGGAAGCAGCTGAGAGGAAGGGAGAGGTGCAAGCAGGAAAGTATATTTAAGATCTGGCTGGATTTATTTCTCAAACTATCCTAGTTGACTTAGTTAAACTGGGGGTGGCAAATTAAATTTCTTTTCTCCCCAAGTCTATTCTGTTTTTTCCTTGTGACCATAACGAGTGAATGAATCCTCCCTGTCCTTAATCATCTTGATCCCCAAGCCCTATTTTTTAAAGTCTCTCTCCCTGTTCCCCTGTTATCCTCTCCTGGGAGAGTGGTGGTGAAATCAAAGGGAGCGTCTGTCACTTGGTTAGTAGTTAAAACCGCGAAAGGTATGAACTACATCTTTCAAGGTAAATATGGAATATAACATCTCAATGTTTTAGAAAATAATTTAAAGAATAAAACTGTTCAGGACTTCAAATCCTAGAATGATTCTGAACACTGAAGAAAAGTGACTTTATCCTTCTGCACACATCTTAGGGTTGCTAGATGTCTTTCTAATAAACAGTAACTTGAGCTTTTACATTATACCATTTTGGACAAGCTGATTATTTTTAGCACAATAATCTGCATCAGATGTATTCCACAATAATACTTTTTAAACTACTCAGAGTCAAAGCTGGTATTATTCATCACTTGATTTCTTAAAACTTATAAAATCAAAACAAGCCCTAAGGTGGTTCTTTTTTATTCTGGAAGTTGTTTTGGCTTGGGGTTTTTCTCCTAAGTATTAAAATTTTTTTTTAAGTTCCACTGTATTGGAAAACTCAATGAATTATAATCACCTCAATTGCATCGTCGTACATTTTCCTTGCCTCCATGTCCGTCTTGTCTGACATAAGCCAGGCTTTCAATAAATATTCATAAAAACTGTCTCCCAGCCCGCCCACGGATGTGTGATCTGTAG